>NW_015116049.1:3052-26967 GCF_001443285.1 Poecilia latipinna
CACATATCCGTAATTACGATTTAAGATATCTTCAACGCAATTAGTCAAAATTACAATTTTAGATATCTGAATTAAGAATGACGTGGAAGCCCCTTTGTGGTGTCCAAACAGTTGCCTGCAGAATTTTATGTTTCCTGCACACAATTATCAGTAAATGCCACAAATTAGAAAGAGCTCGACAATGTTGGAAATGCGGAGATAGCAAAACTTCATAAACTATAAGACTGCTTCTGATATCTGCAAAGAATGTCTTGTTTATTTATTTCCGACGAACCGAATGCACTTAACAGCTTTGAAATGCTAAAATTGCTATTGTCAAACCATTTTCAACATGAAAGTGGCACATTTTCAAACATCTTTTTTCGTTTTCTCTATTTTTCATTGTTTTATTAAACTTTCAAATTGCTACATAAGTCAGGGACGTTTTGACTAGACAGAATACTAATTCAAGATATCAATAATGTCTTTCTGACTAGTTGGAATGTCAATTTAAGATATCTTAAATAGAAAAGCTGTGTAATTCAAGATATCTATATTCAATTAGAGATATCTTAAAAGGAATTTTGACTAGTCGAAATTACAATTCAAGATATCTTTAATTTAGTTTTGTCTAGTCATTATTTGCTTTTAAGATATCTATAATTTAGTTTTCACTAGTCAAAACTACATTCCTCCTATCCAAAAATACATTTAAGATATCTTGAATTATGGAGTCATTACAGATATCTTTAATTAGAATTATGACTAGTCAAAACCAAAATAGAGATATCTTGAATTTACTTTATGACTAGTCATAATTTAATTGTAGATATCTGAAATGTGTATTTCAGATAGTCAGTAATTCATTTTAGATATCTTGAATTGAAGTCTCCATACAAGTCAATGGTAAATCTGACGTCATTTCGACTAGTCAGAATGTAATTAAATATATCTCAGATAGTTATTTTGTCTAGTCGAAATATAATTAGAGATATCTAAAATTGCTTAAACGTCTAGTCACAAAACAATTTGAGATATCTGGAATATTAGAGCGGTAAAACCGAATTTATGTTAAAACGGCTTGCCATAGCCAGCGGCATAAAACCTTCATATTTGGAGCTCCTTTTGCAAATCAAACTTACAAAAGTTTGAAATTTATGCTCCGATGGAGGTAAAAACAAAGATTTAAACATAGGACAATTATTTTTGTAGTTTTTAAAATCAAAAATAGATCATGGCGGCGCTTACGTTTGCGTGCTGATTGAGTTTTAACTGTTTAGTGGAAGAAAGATAATTCGTTTTCAGTATAATCTAATGGATAAATACTATTCAGGATTTACATTTAAATTAAAAGATTAACATTTAATTAAGATCTCTTGACTTATATTTGCATAATTTAATCAAAAATAAGTGTATTGTTTAAAGAACTTCAGAAATTTCTGACTTTTTTTAGAGAATTTTTGTTTTTTCTTGCAATTTTTTGCCTTTTAAACTCAGAAATGTAATTTTTTTAAAGAAAATTTCTGAGATTAATCTCAAAATTTCTGAGTTGTTTTCTACCAATTTTCTGACTTTTCAAGCTCTTGTTTTTTTTCTAGAAAATCTCTGAAATGATCTAAATTTACATCTCTTTCTACCTCCAATTACGCTGTCGTAAAAATAAAATCAGTATTTTATACATAAAGTTTTTTCAATTTTTTTGCAATTTAGTCTTACTGAATGGTCCTAAGAGCCTCTTGCTCTATAGATTAATCAAAACATTGACTTATTTTTGCGCTTTACTGGAATTGTTTACCTACATCTAAACTGTTTTGCGGATTCAAAGCAAACAAAATAAAATAACCGAGGAGACGAAATTATTTTCTCAGCTTGTTGGCACCGCAGGGCTGCCGTAGAGGCGGCCCGTCCCGCCTCCGAATCGAAAGTGGATGTATGAAGATAAACGGTCAGTTTTGTTGTGTTGGAAGAGACAGCGGGACGCGTTTTAACTCGGGTGAACGTTTCTCAGTGATGCAGGTTCTGAGCTCCTCGTGGTGAGTTCATCGTCCTGTGTGGCGGTGGGAAAATGGCCTTGCTGCTCTGGCTCCTGCTTGCCCTGCCAGCTCATGTGACTGACGCTCAGCTGAGGCCGAAGAGGAGCCGTCTGATCCTGACCGAGGCTTCCCATCTCCACCCGGCCACCTCCGGTCCCCAGCCCGGTGCCGGTCCGGAGCCTGGTGACCGGGCCACCGCGTTTCAGGTCCCGACTTTGGACGGGAAGTTCTCCTACCAGCCCGATGATGGAGCCGTGAATGAGTCTCTGGTCATCCACGCCTTCACCAACAAGTCCGGGTTCCTGGAGTGTCTCTGGAGCTCCGAGTCCTCCCTGAAGAGTCTGGTTGAAGGGCTGCCGAACCGGACCCAGGTGCTGTTCCTGTCACTGGACGACTCAGCGGTCAGTGATGCCCTCTGGATGCGGGAGCAGCTGCACCGGGCCGCCGCCAACAGGTGAGCTGGGAGGGACTCCCTGCTGGTGGGGGTCAGTTTGGAGCTAGTTGGAGCGTGTAACTTTTAAAAAATGAATTAAATAAATAAAATATATCTTTTACATTTTGTTAAAACTGTCACCGTATTGACAGCATGAGACAGATAATCTGTGAAATCTGTCTTAGTGCTGTCAATCAGGCTCTCGTATTGGCTGCTAAATGTGCTAATGGTGGAGAAACAACTTACTGTTGTAAGTTGCAAATAAAACCATTTATTTGCTGTCATCGGTGGCTATGCTAACTAGCATTAACGCAGGACGTGCTAGCTGCAGTAGGAGAGATAAAGGGGGGTTGTGATTGACAGCACTAAGACCCGCCTCCTCGCTCTGATTGGTTGTTTGTTGTTAGCGCTGGGAGAGGGTTGACAAGTTTTTTTTTTGTTGTTGTTGTTTTTGGAGGAATTTCACTTGTTATAGCAGCACAGTGACAAAATGTACCCCATTGAGTGTAAAAAAAACAAAACAATATAAACAAATGTAATAAAAGAGTACAGATAAAATTTAACAGAAACCTAAAAATCTGTTTGCAAACTCTGACCAAAACAGCCACAAAGGGAAGTGTGTTTTTTTATATTTCAGATGAGGAAGTGAAACTGAAGTGAACTCATAGTAGCACTCATGTTTTTTGTAGTTTACGCTCATAAGTCCTTGGAAAATATTCGTCATCTTTGAGCTTTCTACATTTGCTTACATTACAAACTCCAACGTAATTTATTGGGATTTTATAAGATGAATCGACACAAACATTTGGTACAGAATTTAAAACTTGCAAATGAAGCATGTTTTTAAATTCTTTTCACCAGTAAAACTCTGGAAAGTGTGGTGTGTATTTGTATTTGACCCCCTGATGCCTCTAAATAAATTGGAAGATTGTTTTTATTGTGATTAAATGTGAAAAGTGAAATGTTAATAATAACATTGCAGTTAACTGAAAGGTTGTGGGGTTTGTTGACACTCCTTGCTAAAACTAACAGCTGTGTGGAGAGACAACCTCAGTGCCGAGTCTTTACTTTAACTAGACTCTTTGGCCCAACAGCAGGAAGGAGGTTCTGACCCGGCTGCACTTCTCTCCAGTGCCGGTCTTCGCTTTGGGTAACTGGATCCCCTATGTGCTTTACTACTGGGGCTGCCTGGGACACAACTGTGGCCTCTCACAGGCTGTTTTCACCTCTGATGGTAAGGAAATGATGCTAGTTATCGATTAATCAGTTAATCTAGTTCACTGATCTTATTGATTTATGGATAAGCGGCCATTTTCTTAAAAACCTGTTTACTCTTGTACCAAGAAGGTCAGCTGTCTTTCCACAACATAAAGGATAAAATTTTATAACTCCAGAATTAAAAGAAAATTGTCTAAACTGTATTCAATACTAACTGAATAGACTGAAAACTGTGGTTTTGTTACATTTTTAAAGTTAAATGTATCTATAAAATATAACAAAACAGTAACCTCTTAGGTTGCTAAATGGAAAAGTAACAGATGAAAAGAATAGATTACACGAAACACTTCAGTTCCCATAAACAGAGATATGTTTATACAGAAGTACCATCTGTAGTTACTTTTTAAAAAAGTTAAAACTTGGCTCTATGAAGTGATTAGCTCATAACATGGCTCCGTCATGCAGC
This sequence comes from Poecilia latipinna, assembly GCF_001443285.1. Taxonomy (NCBI): domain Eukaryota; kingdom Metazoa; phylum Chordata; class Actinopteri; order Cyprinodontiformes; family Poeciliidae; genus Poecilia; species Poecilia latipinna. The sequence goes on from NW_015116049.1 coordinate 7,182, forward strand.
TCGGCTGAATAACCCTAATTAATTCAAATTTTAAAAATAGGTTGATAACTTAATGATAACTTTTTTTTTTTATTAATGGCTCCGGTTAAAGATGACCAGCGACGCCCTCTGCTGGATGGCGGTTAAACTACAACACTAAAAGAAAGTCTAAGCGGACGTTATTAGTTAATCGATTGAAACTAAATTCAAACTAATAAACAATTAATCGTAAATAGATTAATTATTTGATTAATTAATAGATGAATTATCTCAATAGGGAGGAGTTTTATTTTGTGTTAGTTTTTTGACTTTTGAAAATCAGGTCGTCCATTACTGACCATGCTACTTCCGGCAGGGTGGAAAATGCCAATCATTGTTAAGAGGCTGGATGCCAGGTATGATTGGCTCATGGGACACTGGAGCCCGAAGACGTATCAGCTGGCTGATGCTGGAGATGGGTGTGAACCCTCACCGCCTCTCGGGGGCGCTGTGGCCTGGGTGTCGGAAGGGAACTGCTCTTTCTTCAATAAGGTATGTTAAATTCAACACTTATTTAAAAATTAAGAAATATCTAATAGTTGTATTTTTCTAAGTATATAAAGTGCTGTAAAAAAAAAAAGTTTACACAACCAATTATTCCTTTCTGTTTTCCAAATAAACCAAACTTTCATGGAAATGTTAAAGTGGTCTTTGTTGACAGTCTTTCCAAATGTCTTTAAATGTCTTATTTTAAATATTTTTTTTTTTTTAGCTTTTCTGTTTAATACCTAAACAAGAAACTGCATAGATCAATTAGTTGTGAAAGAACCTTACAGGTCTGGTTATAAAATGTCACTGATATGTAGACATAAAATAGGTTATTTACTTTTATACTTTTATTTTATTGACTTCTGTTGTCATTTTCATTGGCTAGTTGCATTTGACATACAGAACTTTGATGCAGTAAAGTGCTAAGGAAATTTTGATTTTTTTTTTAGGTGAAAACAAGTAAAGGAGATGTTGTCAAACATTTAAGGCTTTAAAAATTTAATGCTACTGCTAGTTTTAATGAGTAAAATAATGAACCATCAATGGGAGATGAGTTTGTTGGCTAAAAGAAATGCATGGTATTGAGTACTTTAGCAATATACTTCAGTAATACGGGGGGTTAAATTGTGACTAATGTTGATTAATTTGTTCCTCCAGGTTAAGAACATGGCTAAATCCAACGCGTCCGGCGTCCTCGTCTATTCGCTCCCCGGCAACCCGATCCAGGATATGAACTGTGAAGGACAGGAGTGTTTCTTTCCTCTCGCCATCCCGGCTGCCATGGTGCATCAGGAGTCTTCGGTCGCTCAGGCGCTCCGGTAAGACCGGCTCAGGTCAGGGATTAAAAGCCTCCCAATGTTGATGCTGGTTTTACAGCTTTCAGAGGCAGAAATCTGGACGGCCTGATTCATTCACTTTGATGGCGGATTAGAGCAAGGCTAAGAAAACAAATAAATATGTGAATAAAGTTATAATATTACTAGACATAAAGTAAAAAAAAAATACGGAAATAAAGTTATAATAATATGAGAATAAAGACCTAATAATATTACAAGAATAAACTTGTACATCATAAAAGGCATAATTGTACAAAAATAAAGTCATTTTATTAGGATACAGTCCAAATATTTCAATAATAATAATATAATAAATTGTAATATTACATGAATGAACTTGTATGACAAATTTAAAGTAAATGTGAGAATAAAGTCATAATCGTTTGAGAATACAGTCCTAAAATTACGCCAATAAAGTTGTAATTGTACCAGAATAAAGTTGTAATAAACTACTAATTTCTTTATTTGTAAAACCAATGTCAAAGAATAACTTCACAACATCCCTCATTTCACCACAATTGCAAAGATTGTTTTTTGTGTTCTCATAATAGTGCGACTTTATTCATGCATCTATTTGTCTATTTTTAACCCACAGACCACACTTGAACATTTTTTATAGTATTATTTAGCAATTATTAATATTTTTAAGGTTGAACCTATTTTTCTGCTGTTTTTGTGTTTTTTGTAGGTCTGGAAAGTTGGTGAATGTTTCCTTTCAGACCACACCGTCCCCAAATTTCTTCATCAGTATTGACCAGCAGGGGGCGCTGGCTGAGATGGGCTGGTTCCTCTACCCATCATTTAGCTTCATCAACTGGCAGGCTCAGTGGTGAGGACAATAAAGTCACTCTTTATTGGCTAAAATCTGTCTATGGCCTGGAAACAGGGGCAGATTTTAACTTTTTCCCCCTCCACTCATTATTACTGCACAGTCTCCCCTCAGTCAGTCAAACGTAAACATACATGGTATCCATGGAAACGTCAGAATCTTGGCTGGAAGCTGATGAGAAACATTTGAGTTTAGCCGAATGGGTCAATACAGACCTCAAAAAGACATTGTATGGAGTTCTAGTAGTGCCAATTTCTTATATGTGTGTGTGTGTGTTGTTTTTTTTCTTTTTAGTAAAGTGTGCCTAAATTATTTATCTTTACTTCTTACTGGATTTCCAAAAATTACCATTCAATTGGAGTCAAATATATATATTTCTTTTATTGTTTTAATGTAATTTGATAATAAAATAAATTTAGGCATTTTTAAAATTAGACATTTAAAAATAAGTTTAAGTTTGTAAGTAAAAAACACAAGAAATACCCAGTTTTCTAGGCCTGTTTTTTAGTGAAATCTCTGTAAATTTGATTTATTTTTACCTCAGCTGCATCAGTCTTTGCACAGGTAATGTCTGTAGGTGGATCTATTGTTTCCAAAAATGTATAACCTTATTTATGGTATTTCAGAAAGGTTTATATGCTGTATATTGCAAAAAAAAAAAAATAAATAAAAAATCAAATTATTTTATGATCCATCCTCATTTTCTCTGAAACTGTAGCAGCTGCTGTGATAGTTGCACTTCTGATGGAGTCGCCCAAAGTGTAAGCTTATTGAAATAGTTTGTAATTGATGAGAAAAATTAAAATAGATTTGGGTTTATTATTTGAAATGCATACTTCAGAAAACCCTGTGGGGCTTATTTTAAATGCTGCACTGTGTTTCATTGGTTGAAACATAGTGCAGAAACCCAAAGATGTTGCCCCCACCAGCATGCCTGATCATTGCCCCTAGGTCTTAAACTTTTGTCAGCTGGTGTTACAGTTAAGCATACAGGAGAAACTTCTCTCACACTTTGTTTTTGCTTGGGGGTTTTATCTCCAGGTTTGAATTTGCTGCTGGTCTGCAAAACAAAATCCAAAGTCCTGCAAAAATCATTCCAGTGTTTGACAAAATCACGATGCAAGGAGACAAAGGAGCCGTGGCCACAGTCGAACTGCCGGCAGGTGAGATAATCAGCTCTATCTATGAGATACGAGAACCATTGTTAAGTTTGTTTATCCACCTGGTAATGTGACTGGTCACGAGGAGCGGACTGGTTGCACAGTTTATTTGTCAGTAGATTAGTTTTTAGGTCGTAAGAAGTAGTGTTTGTCAAAGTTGTTTTTCAGAAAGTTCTAGGAAAGATGAGAGAAAAAAGCAAAATTATTAAAAGTTGAATTTCATAACTATTTATTTTTCTGTTCAATTACTATTTAAAGTAACTGATTTAAATGTTGCTTCTGAAGCTCATTTTCTGATTGATTGCCAGTCAAATTCATTTTGTTGCTTTGTTAATGAAGCTGGCATAAGAAGCAAGAAATGGAAAAGTTTCTGACAAGAAAAAGAGCAAACAAATCTGACACTTCTTAAAAGGAAAACACAAGAACTGTGGGAGGAGTAAAATAACATTTGATGTGATTAATATAAAATATTATACATTATTTTAAGACAATTATATTATCTGGTAATAAGGTTAATAAATTATCTGATAATAAAATATTTCACCATAGAACTCATGGCTATTTAAAATAATTCATTATGAGACAGCATTTATGCTAAATTGATGTACTAATTATTGAATTGTGAATATAAAACACTTTTAAAGTTGATGCTTCTTTATATATTTTGTTGCACTGTCTGTGCATTTGCAAATGGGGTCAGAGGTTAATGCGCTTTTGGGAGAAATTACGTGGAAAAGTTTGGAAACCCCGGACACAAAAAGTGAAAAAATATACATTTTTCCATTGCATTTTACTTCAGACGCATGTTTTATATTTTGTTATTTTTGTTGTCAGATGTGTGGAACTTTGACACGCTGGAGCTCGACGCGTCGCTGTCGTGTCCCGGCAGGAGGGACTCGTCCTGCGCTGAGTGGGATCACACTGTCCAGCTGTTCGTCTGCTGCGATCAGCTGAGTCCGTACTGCAACACGGAGCTGGGACGGTGGATCACTGCCTTTCGAAGGTAGCGCCTCCAACATGCTGCTGCTTCTTGCTGCATTATATTTCATTTGAACACTTTATTTTACAGGAAATAAGGCATAAAAACTTCATAATGCAATGATATTTTAAGATGCAATGCATCTTTTAAAGCCTTCAGTTGGCTAAACTATTCAGCTAAAATCAGATGCAACCAAATAAATAAGTAAAATTACAAATCACAAAGGGAGGAGGAAAGAATGCACATTTAAAAAATGGGCTCTTTTTTTTGCTCAAATGAAAGTAATAACTATTTGAAGGCTGAAGTTGAGTTAAAATATTTTTCTGTTGTTTAAGTTGAATTTTAATTAGACCTTTTAATTTTTAAACTCTATGCAAACACCTATTCATAAATCTCTGCATATCTTTTTTTATCTCAATTGAGTCAAATGGAAAACATCACAGTTCTCTTTTAAAATTATGATTTCGAGACATAATAACTCTTGAAAATTATTAAAGCCCTTTAAACTTTCTTGAGCCAAATGACAACAAAAACATATTTTGTTGCAAAGTAGTGCATAATTGTGAAGCTAAAGAAAAGGGATTTAGTTTATCTTCTTTTTATTCTAAATGAAATAAGTATTGCTCTTTAAATAAAATCCACTCCAACAAGTTGCTTTCAGTTGACAAGTAGAAAAAAATATCTTTAAGTTTGTGGTCATTTTATGACAAAATCTGAAAAGGTTCAAGGTATATCAATTCACAAGTTTTCAAGACACATTTAAAATACAGAAATATCAAAAAGCAGACTAAAACCTCTGTATCCGTGTATTTGAGAAGCAGCATTCAGTTTCTATGCACCACAAATTTGGAACAAACTTCCAGAAAACTGTAAAACAGCTGAAACACTGGCTGCCTTTAAATCTCAACTTAAAACCCACCTGTTTAGAGTTGCTTATGGCTAAATTAGGATTAGAGTGTGGGTTTTGATGTCTTTGATGTTTTTAATGTTTTTATCTTTACTTTTTATGTCTTCAATGTTTTTAATGTTTTTTATTAATTTCTTTTTATTTCTCTTTCTCACTGTTTATCTTTTTTGATCTTTTTCAAAATGTCTTTCTCTTTCTCACTGTTTTGGTGATTTTAATGTTTCTATCTTAAAAAAAAAAATACCCGACAGGTTAGAGTCCTTGTCAAACGGCGTTTTGACTAAAGTCCAAAGGGTTGGAGTCCCAGTTGACGGCGTCTCAACTAAAGTTCTACAGCTTTTTATTTCTCTTTCTCACTGTTAACGTTTTAATTATGTTTTTTAAATCTCTTTCTCTTACGCTGTTTTTATTTTAATTATGTAAAGCACTTTGAAATGCCTTGCTGCTGAAATGTGCTATACAAATAAAATTTGATTGATTGGTTGATTTGCTTATTTTGCTGAAGTGTGAGACGTAAGAGTCAGTTTTGTTTTGGCAGAGGGACTGGACACTGGCTGACAGACGTGTCCCCTCTCATCCCTGTGCTGGACAGCAGCAAATGCACCTTCACCATGAAGACGGTGCCCTGGGCGATGCCCTGGGTCGCCTCCCTCAACCTCAGATTTAGCGCCAGCAACCGCACAGGTCAACACAGCCGCCGATTTAAAGGGGACACATCATGCAAGACTCACATTTTCCTAGTTTTTAATGTTTCAGTTTGAGTTTTTACAGCTTCTAAAAACATCCCAAGTGCTTGAAAAACCCCACCTAGCAGTTTTTGACGATAAGTTAAAAACCTCCTAAATGTAATGTTATAAGTCAGCAGCCGCTGCCCCGTTACCAAGCTGAGCTCGAGCACATTTGGCCAGCTGATATTACTGCTGTACAATGGCATCTACTCAATTACATTCACTAGAGTAAAGTTTTGGGGGGGTGGAAATACTTTTAAGAGTATTTTTACTATGCAGAACATTTTCCTTTTGCTTTAGTAATTTTATCATAAAGCATCGCTACTCTAGAGTAAAATTTCCCACTGAGAGCAACTTCTCTGAATTAAGAGCAAACATGTTTTTACCAAAATATTCACCAGACACACACTGGCAGTTTTTGTGAAAGTTTTATCATTTTTTTAATACCGAAAGAAATTGATTTGGAACAATTTTCCCTTTGCCTGATTTTGTTATTTTGTATTTATGCTATTTTTATGAATTGATTAAATTATTTTTACGTAAAACACCAACATTTCCACATAACTTTATATTCTGGTCCATCTAATGTAATTTTAGATATTAGCTGATTGATGTTTTTGATCAATTATTCAGTACTTGACTAGCTTTTTTACATTTTAAACCTCCTTAAGTCACATTCTATGGGTACTGCGCTGTTGCCTAGCAACCCCAGCCCCGTTACCTAGCAACCAAAGCAGAGCTCTAGGAAGTTTGGTCAACTAGTTTTACCGCTGTATGCGCTGTACAAAGGCTGCAGGAAATGACATATTTTATTGTTGCACTCTTGTTGGTTGTACAGGAGGCTCCACTTCTGCTTTTCAAAGATGTATAGTTGGAAAATTATGCATCTGTTTGCAGCCGTTTTCAAATGCAAGTTAAGTTAGGGGTGTGGCCAGCAGCAGCTTATTTGGATTTAAAGTGACAAGACGCCCCAAAATACAGAACTGATCAGACTAAAATCTCAGTTTCTAAGATTGATTTTGCGCAAATAAAATGTAATTAACATGTTTTGTGCAGTCCATAGATGTATCCTAACATGTTCAAGAAAACATAATAAATCACCTTTATAAAAATATTTATGTATCTCCATTTTCACTTCCATCTTATAAAATTATTTCTAAATCAGATATAGAATCTTTTGTCACATTTGATGTTGAATGGAAGCTGAAAAACCAGTAAAGCTTTTTAGCACAGTTTATTTGTCCCGAACTAAAAGTATATTTGTGTAATAGATATAAATATTTGGTATCACAGGTGACGATGTGGCCAAGCTTCATCCATTCAAAGTGACGCCTCTGTTCAGCGGGGGAACCTTTGACAAAAACTACAACAAGAGGTACCAGCCAACGAAGATCCTCATTCCTTCATCCACTAAGAAGGTACCAGATGGTATCAATGGCTTTTTTACACCCTTCCTGTCTGGAGTGTCTCACCAGCTGTGGTTGGTTTCAGGTGGAGCTTTATGCCGTTATTACAGGCCATGGCAGCGACGAGAACGGCTGCGGGGAGTTCTGCGTCACCTCCCACCATTTCCTGATCAACGGCGTTCACAACAACACTCACACGTTTGACACAGCAGGTAAGAAAAGTTCACAAAGACACTTTTTAACCAAATACTTGATTAAAATGAATAATGTTTAATCAATAGATGCAGAATAAGTAATGAAACAAGCACAGTGTTTAAGCAAACCCCAGCTATTTTTCCTCTTATTACCTAAATTTTAAAATTCAGTTTATTGTTTATATCATAACACTAGGAAGTGATCAGTAAGCAAAAAAAAAATTCAGATCAATAATTATCCTCCACTTCTGAATGCAGTTTTAGCTCATTTTTGAAACGGTTATCCGTAGAGGTTAAGCTCTAAATCAGAATTTGAAACATTTTCAGTTTTTCAATCAAGAGAAACAAAAGTGGCCACTATCATAGTAACAGAGATTTGGTTTTATTTATTATTATAATTATTATTATTATTGATAATTATTTTTAATTTTGTTAGCCATTAAATTGGATATACATATACACATATATTATTATTAATCTAAACCAGTGTTTCTCAACCCTGGTCCTCATCGCCCTCCTGTCCTCCCTTTTTTAGGTGTTTCCCTTCTGCCACACACCTGAATTGTATCTCTGGGTGATTAACAGGCTTCTGCAGTACTTGATGGTCATGCAATAATTTGAATCAGCTGTTCTGGAATGGAGGCACATCTAAAACATGCAGAGCAGGGGGGCGAAACACTGATCTAAACAATGATGTATGCTATTATTTTGAATTAAACAATAATCATCATATCAGCCCTACTCCGTATTGATAAGTCGAGCAGACTTATCAGCTTTCCACATGTTGATGGTAGAAATATCTTTAGCTGCAAATAATCAACTGTACACTTAAGGCTGCTAATAAATTTTATGAAGCAAAATGTTTTTCTCATTTAAAAATTAATTGGATTGTTTATTTGGATCTTTAATTGTATTTCTAAAGTTGTATAAAATAAGCTGAAGTTGTTAAATTAAAAATCTGATTAATCATCAAATTGTCAATTGCCTAAAATCCTGTGCAAAACTGGTCATGAAGTGAGTTCTGCACGAGTTGTCGTGCATTAATGTGTTTTAATTGTGACATTTGGACCCACAGGAACGGCTCTTGGTTGCACGATGCGGGTAAAAGATGGCGCCGTACCGAATGAACACGGCACATGGCTGTATGGGCGAGGAGGCTGGTGTGACGGCCTGCAGGTTGACCCCTGGAGGGTCGACGTCACCAAACAGGTTTGTCCACCAACACAAAGCTTCGTTCTTACAACATGTAATCATCAAGAGAGCTTAAGTACATGAATGAAATCATCTTGGACTTAATATTCCTGAAGTTAATTAAAACCTAACGATTAATCGGATTAATCGTTTCAGCCGTAATGTATTAGATGATCTTCCATAGCATTATTACAACAATTTTCCACAACAATGAATGTCTGAAGCAAACAATTAAATTAGAGGAGTCTTTAATTACTCTGAAGTGAGATGCTCTTTGTGTAATCATGCTAATTTCTGAACACTCTTAGCATTGATTTCCAAAACACTTGCATCTCCTTCATGAATTTCATCAATGACCCAGAGCCAAGAAAACCACATTCAGCAATTTTCTGTCCTCATAAGTGTGTTAAGGTTCAGATATTCCTAAACCATAAAGAAAAAAGCACATGTTGGATTGTTAAGTTTAAAAGTTTTCATGTTTATGATGTTAGACCTAAGTAATGCTAAATGTCTCAAACTCACCATATTTCTTTTGTCTCTGTCGTCTTTCAGCTGAACATGAGCGACTTTGAATCCAACACCATTGTCTATTTTGGCTGGTTTAACGGACAGGATCCAAATCCAGCTCAAAAGCCTGGATATATCATCATGTCGTCTTTTCTCATCTTCTACAAATGATGCCACTGCAATAACTCTTAATCCTGATTCAATATTACTTGTAATGTGTAATCAAAGAATACATTTCTACTAAAGAATAAATTTCTACTTTTTCACTTTGTTTTTCAGTCTTTTATTTACCTTATTTTTCCAAGAATGCTGTGACTAAACTTTCTAGCTTTTAAAATGTTTTCTTTACATTCACCAAGAGGACTCTTCACATCTTCTTCATGAAACTACCTTGCATCTCAAGAGCCTCTTCTCCATAATGGCACATAATCAAATTTCAAAGTGAAATTTGAAACTTTCACTTTGAAATTCTGAAGCACAAAAAATTTAATTTTCATTTAATTCAAAATATGAATTAAGATTTTTCTTGTTATAAATCAAACGATAAATGCATTAGTTTTCTCTACTTTTGTTTTGACTTAGTATTCAGGGTTCAAATAGATGAAAACATGTTTCTAAATTGTTTAAACTTTGTCCTCAATGTCATAAATTGAGATTCAACAATTGATGTGAGTTGCCCAAGAGTAAATTTTTCCCAGGCAGGCTAACAAACTGTAATGAGCAAATGCATATTTCTTGTAACTCTAAATAAGTATGTCACATACCAAAGCTAATAGCAAAATCATGCTGTTCACCACTCAGTTCAGCATGTGCTGTTTGTGAATGTATAAACAAGAGTATATTCAATTAGTAATTCAATTTTAAAATTTTTGTACTTTCATTAAGGATGTCCGCTGCTTCTATAAACAGTCCAGGTGCTAAAACCCGTACAGCCATTTTCTGGCAATAACTTGATGGTGATGTTTTTTGTGTCGGAAACTAACAGTTTCAAAATTACTTTGTTGATCGACAGGCCCTGCTTCCCTGCTTCCTTTTAAACACCTCCTTAAGTCACATTCTACGGCACTGCGCCGTTACCTAGCAACTCCCGCCGAATCCAGCCCGTCACCTAGCGACCCAAGCGGAGCTCCAGTACTTAGGTCAGTTGGTTTTACCGCAGCATGTAATGGTTGCTAGCTTGGTAAAAAAAAAAAAAAAAACAGCCCCTTGTTCTTTTTGCTTCGTACAAAGGGTCTAGACTCTCGGCTATTGAGAAACGATTGCTTCCTGGAGGCGTGGACTGTGTTGAAGTTTTAAATTTGAACTAATCACTACCTTTTGTCCGACATGCGCCAGTTGAAACGTACCGGAAGTTGCCTGCGCTGTAAACGACCACCCTACTGCAAGAGAGAAGAGCTGAGCGGACGGAGGTGGCAGCTAATGTTCATTCAGTTGTTTGGAAGTGTCGGTCTGAACGGCTTCGTTCGCTTTATCTGCTGCCATTGCTAAAACTACAAGCAGACTACAACAGCAGCACAGAAAATCAACGTCATCACAACTCCTTCTGTTTGCTGATTGGCACGGAATTGCACAGGAGGACAATGGCCAGGCTAAATGGTTGCAGAAAAAGGTACGTTTTTTGTTGTTGTTGTTCTTGGGTCTGTTGACTTGCATTCAGAATCTGCTGAGATTCCACGTTCTCTACTTCTGGGTATAACTCGCTGTCAAAGATGTATGGTTGTACAACTGCGCATCTGTTTGCAGCCATTTTCAGGTATATTAAGTGTAAATGTCGAGTTGGGGGTGTGGCCAGCAGCAGCTTATTTGGATTTAAAGTGAGAAGAGGCCTAAACAGATCAGAAAGGAGTTCAAAATAGGTAGAACTGAGCAAACTTAAATCTCATTATCTAAGAATGATTTTGTTAAAAAAATGAAATGTAATGACCATGTTTTGTATAGCCCATCAGGACAGGTCCACTTTAAGTAGAGGAATGTTTTTCAAAATAGGGCCTCAAATTTGGAGGGAAGATGAGGGGGGAAAAGCAAAAATAAAAACATTGAATCTAATTTTTTAATGAAACATTTAATTATTATTATTATAAAATATAAGTTCAAATAACCTAAATATTATTTGCCATGCTCATCTTTCCGATTAGCAGATTGTCAAATTGGAGGACAAGCAAATATTTAGCTTAAGTTTACACTTAGGACAAACGATGCAAAGACAATTTCTAGAAACCATGACCTGTTAATTGAATTCATTTTATTCAATTTTTGGCAGCCTTTTTCATATTTAAAGTTTCTGTTAGTACAAATCTTTCATCAACCACCAGGAGAGATTGCAGTCTTGGCAGACCCATCCTTTCCTGCGCTACAGCTTTATTCACACAATACAACATTTCCTGTCAACAGTATAAAGAAAACATACATTTATTCATGACCATCCTCTTGCAATGTAATATTGTAATCCTTTGTCGGTTTGATCTAATCACTTCATGGTTAATAATGCTCAATAACAAAGAGAAATGAAAGCACTAAAGAGAAGTTACTGGAACAGTCACATGTATATCAGACCAAAATGTTTCACTAGTGTTTATGTAATAACATAAATTTTTATTGCTAAGAGGATTAGACCTTTACACAGGTTTCTCTACATTTCTTCTCTGTATCAAACCGGTTTTGGTTTCCTTGACAGCCGCCAAACCAGAACTGGGCGCAGGAGTTCGATGTGGCATCATAGTACCACTTCATCACGTAGTCCCGACATGGGCCTGGATCCAGGTACTGGCTGCAACCCGCTGTTAGTGGAAAAAATGTCACAGATCTCAGGAAAACAATATTTGGTCTGGAAAGATAACTTGGCTCCTTACAGATTAAACTCAAAAACTGTTCTTCAGTCCTAATATTGTACCTGATCTCCTGGTGTCTGAGGGCTTTTGTGGAGGAGAAATCGCCAAAGACGACTCTTTCTTGGTCAGGGCCCTCGTTGAAACACCGGCATGTCCATTGGCTCCAGGCTGTTGGTGTTTGGGTTTGTTTGCATCAAACGGTAGGAGGAACTCTTCTACAGGTTGGTAAAGCTCCCTGTCAAAGAAGGGGAACCTCTCAGGTTCTGAAGGATTTCTGTCCTCATCTGTGTTTGGTATCTCGGGAAGGACCAACTCCGGCTCTAATTGGGATGCTGGGTAACCTGGCTGTTAAAATATATATACATATATATATATATATATTTAAATGAACTTAATAAACTGCTCATCAGCAAGTGTGACCCCCTCCATAAAGAAGGAGACTTATCTATGGACAACTGTGCAAATGGGCGCAGAACCTTGTCAATATTCCGCTAATGTTGAAAAACAATTTCACAATTGCGATGTTTCCATTAAATAAACACAGTAGCAATCTGATGTAAATAAGTTTAACGCTGTAAGTCTTCTTCATCGGTTCTGCCAGTAGTAACATCTGGTTGTTGATCACATGACTCGTGTGATGCGAAAATGTTTCTATTGCAGTTTTGCAAAACACACCAACTTCGATGCAGCTGGGAAAAAAAAAACTGACCTTAGCCAAAAATCTTTTTATGAAAAAACGTGAGTTTTTTCGACATTGGCGTTTCCATTAAACAAATTTATTTTTGTAATTCTAATTTGCAAAATTCTATGGTCAATAGAAATATAGTTGTTATAATAACAAGTAGAAAATACGTCAGCACATCTGCTATGCTTCCATTAATAACATTGCCCAAATTGGAATTACGAAAATAAATCTGCTTAATGAACACACACCAATCTCGAAAAGCATTTTTCTATGAAAGGTTTTTTGCTCTAGGATGAGGTGATTTTTCAGCTGAATCGAAATTAGTGTATTTAGTAGAAACTGTAATGGATCGTTTTTCTTTTTTTCCACATCACACAAGTCATGTGATCAACAACCAGATGTTGCTGCTGACAGAAAAAACAAAGATGATGACAGGAAGTGGTAGGAGGATGATGTCACGGCATGTTATCTAATGATTTATTGTGTAAATAAACATATTCATGTGTAAAATTGTGTTTTTTGCCATTACCGGAATATCTCTAAAGTTTTTGCACACCTTTGAAGTGGAAAAGCAGCTACTGATGAGGTAAAGTTGAACTATTGTGACCAAGATAAGAGAAAAAGTTCCTTCTTCTTACCACTATCTTGACCCTCCTGAAGTCTCCTGGGAAAGTGGGAGTGTCTCCTGCCGTCCTAAATGGAGCTCGTCCACCAGTCCCTTGTGGAATCCCAGGAAGAAGAAATGTGGCTACCTTTACGGGGTCAAACAGGTCAGGCTTTCCTTCTTCAAAGACACAACCCATGAGTCTTTCCTCAAGAGCTGCAAAACCAAAAGATCGACTATGAGCCTGAAGCTCCGGTGGGTTTCATTCAGACCAGCAGTTCTTCTAGCAAAACTCAGTCTGAAGTATGCACACCTATTTATGCATTTTTTTTGTCTAAATATCCACTACACATGCAGGAAATGAATTTTTATGGGAACATCTGCTCTCTGGTGCCACAATGTGTTGCAAAATAGCAGTTGTATATTTTGAATGGGCTTTAAAAGTTATATTTTTAGATTAGTCAAACATTAAAACAAATAATTTGACCAATTGTGAAAAGAGAAAAAAAATCAGTCATATTTTCACCATGTTATTCATTAATTTAAAAATGTCAGTTTAAATTTAAATATTTATTTAACAAGTTAAATGTTTAATTTACAATATACATATTTAGCTCCAAACTAAATATTTACCTATATATTTAGCAAACTTAATATCTAGTTCAAAACTTAATACTTGCTTCCTAAATATTTAACTGTATGTTTAGTTAAACCAAATAGTTAATTTGGATCATACTTAGCTAATTAAATATTTAGCTTCAAACTAAATAAATATAAGCGATATTTGGGACAGAAAAATTTTAAAGGAGTTGTACAAAGTGTGCTTGAATGTACCACAGGTAGCTGTTGGGCATTCATAAATGTAATTTACATAAAAAGTTAAATGTTTACAAACTAAATATTTTGCTCCACGCTGCCAACTAAATATTTACCTCAACAGCAAAATATTTAGCTTAAGTTCAGCATAAATATCTAGTTGGCAAACTAAATCTCCAGAACAAATATTTGCTACCTAAATATTTAGCTTGCTAGCTAATTATTTGTTTTGAAGCTAATATTCAGTTCACTAATAAAATATTTAGCTTGCTAGCTAATTATTTAGTTTGAAACTGACATTTTTTAATGGATAAGTTATGTAGTGAAAGCAGTCACAATTCTCTTGGCTAATTTTCTTTTTTTTTTTTTTAACAGACTCAGAAAGTGGGGCAGTGCATGAAGGCTTCTGACTTTGGAAAAAAATTGTGCAAAATCCTAATATCCTGGCATTTACCAAGCATGAATATTTTATTGATATTAACTGAGTTGAGTAGGAAAAGTTTAGAGTGATTTAATGTGAGGAAAAACATGTTAGTGTTTGGAAACAATTGGTTCAAACTGTAGCTAGAGGTAAAAAAAAGACATAAGATTATAAACATGTCACCTATAAGCGTTTTGAAGTCTTTGATCAGGAACATGTAAACCTGGTCAGGATCTGAGGCGATGAAGTTGAGCTCCCTCTTGAAGTCGTCTGAGTTGGGGTCACTTTCATTCACAATGCCGATAACAAACCTCTCAATTTGACTTTCACTAGCTTTCAGGACCGCGCTCTCCAGGCTGACCACGTCCCTCGTGTCAGTCTGTCCATCTGTGATGATGACCGCCACTTTCCTCACACCCTGCCGTGCCGCCTTAAACAACTGGTTGGCTTTTTCGATGGCGCTGCCCGTGTAGGTTCCCTCGCCCACGTAGTTCATGGCGTTAACTGCGCTTTTGACGTCGTCCGCCGTGGCTTCCTGCTTGAGGTCGACCACGACTATGTTAATGTT
This sequence comes from Poecilia latipinna, assembly GCF_001443285.1. NCBI lineage: Eukaryota > Metazoa > Chordata > Actinopteri > Cyprinodontiformes > Poeciliidae > Poecilia > Poecilia latipinna. Next base: position 22,348 of record NW_015116049.1, read on the forward strand.
GCTGTAGAGGACAACACCCACACGTGTTGCGCTCCTGCTGACTGTGGTGCGGTCCACCACGGCGTTCACCAAGTCTTTGATCACTCTGAAGTTTTCAGGCCCTACGCTCTCTGAGCTATCGATTACAAAGACCAGTTCCAGAGCTGTTTGGTTGCAGGGCTTGGTGCAGTCTGATGAGGAAGAGCAGATGAAACAGAGGAGGGTGAAGAGGGTTTACATTGATAAGAGGAAGTCACGCTCGGCATCAGCTGCGTTTCCATTGACTAAAAATTTGCACAAATTGGAGATACAAAAATAAATTTGCTTCATGCGTTTTTCAATAAAAGTTTTTGCACTAGAATGAGGTGGTTTTTCAGTCATCTTAAAATTTATGTATTTTTCAAAACTGCAACTTTTTTCTCATTGCACGATGTGATCAGCAACTGGATGTTACTACTGGCGGAAACTTTGAAGAAGACTACAGGAAGTTGTAGGAAATTGTGTTTTTTTGACGTTGGCGGAATATTGACAAAGGACATTTGTAATGGAAATGCAGCTACTGTCAGCATCAGTTGGAAACAGGCCAGTTTAAAAATAAACTCATGTTTTTTTGCGCTAGGATCAGGTGGTTTTTTTAGCCATATGAAAATTTGTGTTTTTCTCAAAACTGTTATGGAAACACTTTTTTCGCTTCACACGAGTCACGTGATCAACAACCAGATGTTACTACTGGCAGAAACGACCAAGAAGAAAATGACAGGAAGTGGAGGATGATGGCGCAGCATGTTTTTTTTAATGACTTATCGCAATAACAAACTTATTCACCTGCAATTTTAAATGTAATTAGTATGTAATAAACGCTCTAATTGCAATTTTTTTGTTTGACATTAAAAGACTATCGACAAAGTTTTGCGCACATTTGTAATGGAAAAGCAGCTAACGTAGCAAAAATTAGATACTTACTGCATATCTTTTTGATTAGTTCTATAATCTCAGATTCCTGTGGAAAAAAGAGCAAAGATTGGCTAAAAACTAATGTTATATACCAGGGATGTCAAAATTTTTTGTCACATGGACCACAATCAAGTGAAAAGGACTCGAGGAAATTAGTTTTTCTTTCTTACCAATAAACTAAGCCACAGTACTTTAATCAAATGAAGTAGTCAGATTTGTTGATGTGTAAATTACTGTAGATATAAAACTTAAAAAGAGTTTTGCAGGTTTGCCACCTTAAAAAAAATCCATCCAATTTTCAAATTTATTTAATATCTCATTTGAAAAACAAAACAGATTTGGTAAATAAATTCTGAGCAATAAAAACAGGATTTACACCACTCTTTATTTGAAAATACTACAATATTTATCCAAGTTTAGTAAATTTATTAAAAGCATATCTGGGTGGAGCAAAGTTTCCTTTTGTTGTAGTCAGAATCTTCTATTGTAAAAATATTTTTAGTCTGTGATCATTTTTTGCTCAAATATGAAAAACAAAAAGGCTTTGCTTAAATAAGCCCTCCATGCTGGGGGGCAAATTTTAATTATTTTTTTAATTGCAGCCAGGGGCCGCAAGAAAGTGTCTGAGGGCCATAAATGGGCTGCGGGCCACACTTTGGACACCCCTGTCTTATAAAGAATACTGCTGAAAGCTTAGCTTCTTTGAAAACATATTACAGATTACAAAATCTTTGGTTGAATGAAAATTATTTCAAATCTAAAATCTGCAAGGAGTATAAATAATCTTGGACCCAAATGGCTTCAAATTCTAAGTTTGTAAAGTATTTTAAAGCATTTATTAATAAAAAAAAACATCTTTGCACTCACTGTTAGTCCAGGTTCCCCTTTCTGCCCCATTCTGCCCTGTTATTCAAAACAGATCATATAAAATGAGCAGCGAATTAAATACTTAAACTTAACCAAAATCACAAACTATCAATCAGTGATAGAATATCTGGTGACGAAATGCATTACCGCAGCTCCTTTGTCTCCTGGCTGTCCAGTCTGTCCTCTGTCTCCCTTTTTTCCAGGCTCACCTCTGAGTCCTCTGTCTCCCTGCAGGAGCAAAGTAACACAAACATCTTCAGTTTCTTCTCACATAATTAAAAAACATAAACAATAGAGTTTTATTTCAAAAACAATTCTAAGAATAAAATAGTACCTTATCTCCTTGCAGACCTTGTCCTGGAGGACCTCTGGGTCCTGGAAGCCCCTGAAATCCACGTTCCCCCTGGGGAAAAAAATCACCCTTTATGATGGGTTAAAACACAGCCACAATATCTCTAGAAAGGAAGTGGTTTTTATTAAAAACAACAGTGTAGATGTGGGTATGCTGTATTTTATACAGTAATTCAGCTACCAGTGTTTTAGTGTAGAATAAATTGGCACCTTCTCTCCTTGTGCACCATCTCCTGGTAAACCTGGAAGGCCAGGAGGTCCAATCGGACCTGGTGAACCCTGCAGGACACAAATATTTTTTAATTGCAGACAGTAATAGCAATCTAACGCCACTTGTGAACTACATTCTAAAACTTAATCTAACAACACAGTTTTTTAATGGTTTTTTTTAAAGGAGACCTATTATGCAAAATTAATATTTTAACATTTTTATATTTCTATTTGGGTCTCTACTGCTTCTCAAAAAACCCCCAAGTGATTAAAAAAAAAAAAAAACATCCAGCTGTTTTCTGGCAATAAGTTAATGTTTTTTGGTGTCTGAAAATTGAGCCGTTTCAAAAACCTCCAGATTGTTAAATCATATTCCACAGGAACTGCGCCATTACCTAGCAACCCCAGCCAAGCCAAGCCCGTCACCTAGCAACCAATGTGGAGCTCCTGCATGTTTGGTCAGCTGGTTTTACCACTGTATGCGCTGTACAATGGCTGCTGGAAAAGACAAGTGTTTTGTTGTTGACTTACCATCACTTGCTGCATTCTTGTTGGTTGTGCAGGAGGCTCCACTTCTGCTTTTCAAATATGTATGGTTGCATAATTGTGCGTCTGTTTGCAGCCGTTTTCACGAGTGAGCATAAATATTGGGGGCGAGAGGGTGGCCAGCAGCAGCTTATTTGGATTTAAAGTGACAGAGCCCTAAAATGGCTCATTCAGAAAGGAGTTCAAAATAGACAGAACTGACCAGACTAAAATCTCATCAAGAATGATTTTGTGCAAAAACTGTAGTGAACATGTTTTGTTATTGCCCATATTCTTATCCAAACCAGATCAAGGAGGCATAATAGGTCACCTTTAAAAATGTTTGTTTTAATCGCATCTTATAAAACCTATTTGTAAATCAAACATAAAATCTTTTGTCTTACTATCCTCTCTATACTCCAGTGACTCAAAGAGATTCCAGAGTTCCAATAAAAGCCAAAAATCCTTTATTCTGAATTTGTATTAAATGTTAACCGATTACCTTAGGACCGATCAGACCAATTCCTGGAGGTCCAGCAGGACCAGGCGGTCCAGGGAAACCTCTGTCCCCCTGAAAACCAAACAGACTTATTTAAGACAAAATTTATTGATGGTTTTATCAATAAATGAGTTTTTACCACCAAGAAACCACTTGCTGCATTCTTATTGGTTGTGCAGGAGGCTCTACTTTTGCTTTTCAAAGATGTACAGCTGCATAATTGCAACTGCAGATTAGCAAAGTTTTTCCATTATATTTTTCTACGATCTACACCTATATTACACATCAGTGGTTCTTTACATCATAGAAACATTGAAGTTTTAGTAAAATATTCTTTATTGTATACATTGTTTGTGTAAACTTTTGTTCATTAAATCATGTTTTCATGCTGTATGGTGAGACATTTACCTTGGGTCCAGGCAATCCGATGCCATCAAGTCCAGTTTCTCCTGGCAGACCAGGAGGTCCTGGAAGTCCCTTTTTAAAAAAATGACACACATCCCAGATCTTAGTGGACTTGCCTGTAACACCAAAATGAAGTTAAAAAAAATCTTTTTGAGTCGTTTGGTACTCACGGGAGGGCCGACGAAACCTTCACCTTTCGGTCCTGGAGGCCCAGGAGGACAAGGCGGCCCTCGGTCGCCCTGCAGAAACAGACTTGGAGTCACTCTAAAGATTTCCAGTGAAGATCATGAAAACCTGAACTGGTCTCACCTTGGGTCCAGGTAAACCAACACCAGGCTCTCCCATTGGTCCAACCGGACCCAGTGGACCTTGATCTCCCTGAGCAGAAAAATAAATAAGTAAACGGTTGTTTGTAAAAGATGTGAGGGTTTTAGTTTGAGAAACATCCACTGACCTTGGGACCAGGAATGCCCCTCCCTGGAGGTCCAGTCGCTCCTGGCAGTCCGACGTTTCCCGGATCACCCTAAGATGGAAATAATTAACAGAGCACATTTTTAAAAGAGAAAAATCGTGAGATTTCACTTCTTAGTGTAATGAGAATTTCATACAACGGAATATTAGGGACACAATTAGAAAATAAAAAATAATTAATTTTGAGACTGAAGTCATAATATTATGAGAATAACAGTATTTTGGTAAAGTCATATTACAACCTTATTCTAGTAATATTATGACTTTATTTGCAAAATATGTCTAATATTTTAACTTTAATGTGATTTATTCTTATTTTGACTTTATTCTCATACATCTTTATTCTCATAATATTATGA
>NW_015116049.1:30118-47647 GCF_001443285.1 Poecilia latipinna
TGGCTTGTAATATTTTGACTTTATTCTCATACATCTTTATTCTCATAATATTATGAATATTTTCTATTACAACTTCATTCATAAAATATGACTTTATTCTTAAAACATTATAAATTTCTCCTCATATTATTATGACAATATTATGGCTTGTAATATTTTGACTTTATTCCCATACAATTTTATTCTCATTGTTTTATTAGTTTTTTCTTGTGATTCATTTTTTTATTATTATTATATGGCCCCTTTAAAAATAATTAACTCCATTAACAGATTTTCCTACTCAGGCTTTCCATACCTTTGGACCAGGTGGTCCCATTGGACCGGATGGACCTGGCAGGCCTCTGCTGCCCCTGTCCCCTTTGTCGCCCTGAAAAAGTGACATCAAAATGTTTTACTTTAATCGGAAGTAAGAAACAGACAGAATAATCCCCAACATTTTGTTCTTTCACAAATGTCCATTAATTGCTACCTTTCCTCCAGGAATTCCTTTCCCGGGAATCCCATCAGGCCCTCTGGGTCCTGGCAAACCAACATCACCCTGTTGTTTTAAAATAAAGTCAGAATAGAAAAAGGAAACATGACGAGCTGGTTTTGAAATGTTCCAAACCGTGTCCATTAGGGATGCAAGTTATAGATTAATGACGTAGTCTAAAATTGATCGATCTTATTCATCGATTAACGACTCATTGATTTTAAAAAATAAAAAAAACTTTTGCCGATCGTCTTTCCATTGGGTAGAGCTAATTTTCCATAATAATCTGACGCAGCTCCGTCATGCAGTTCGTTTGAACGAGCGCTGTTGTGGTGATAACTTTAGGATCCTGTCGAGTGTTTATATTTAAAAACAGAACCACATAAAGTGCATTATCCATCCCACAACTCCAGTGAGCCGTTTCCCTCTCATGTACTGTTATGGCCCCGCCGCCATCTTTAACTCTTGTATCAGTGGCTCCACTTAAGGATGACCAGTGGTGACCCCTACTGGATGGCGGCCAAACTACAACACTAAAAACAGAGGTCTAAAGTGGACGTTATTAGTTATTTAATTGGAAATACTTTTTACATGATAGACATTAATCATAAGTCGATGAATTGTTTGCATCCCTAATTTTCACAAAAGAGAAAAAGTGCTTGAATTGTACTTTTTGTCCTGGATTCCCGTCCTCTCCAGGTGTACCAGGGAGTCCTGATGAACCTGGAAATCCAGGATCACCCTAAAGAGAGGAAAATGAGATAAAAATGAAGATTAGACTGTTTTCAGTTTGGTAAAATAAAAAAATAAAAATAGGGATACATATTAAAGAACTAATAAGTTGTGTTTTCGCAAGAACTGCCCATCTAATTTATAAAATCTCGGTCTGGTCGAGCAATCAGAAAATGTTCTTGGTAGATTTGAGGAAAATAAAGTAAAGATATTTCTGTTGGATGGTGCATCTAATAGCTAATTTACAGATTAATGTTTATAGTATATGAATAGAAAAGTATTTTAGTGGTGAGACTTGATTTTTTAATTAGTTAATTGCAGGGCTTGTAATTAATCAAGCTTAATTCCACTTTAATTGAAAATATACATCTACAAAATAGACATTTACAATTCAAAAACTATATTTGGTGCTAAATAGACATCCATCCATTTTCTTTACACCCTTTCCCTTAATGGGGTTGGGAGGTGCTGGTGCCTCTCCAGCTAACGTTCAGAGCGAGAGGCGGGGTCACCCTGGTCAGGTCGCCAGTCTGTTGCAGGGGAACACAGAGACAGACAGGACAAACAACCATGCACACACACTCTCTCACCTAGGGGCAATTTGGAGAGGCCAATTAACCTGACAGTCATATTTTTGGACTGTGGGAGGAAGCCAGATTACCCGGAGAAAACCTACGCATGCACAAGGGAGAACATGCAAACTCCATGCAGAAAGACTGGGGCCGGGAATCAAACCCAGAACCTTCTTGCTGCAAGGCAACTGCAGCCCTAGTAAGCAGACATATTTATTGTTTCTAATCTGTTTATTCAACCATCAGGTTGTTGAAAAGTGCAATTAAACCCATTCAGCTTTAATGGGTTTAATTGCCATTAAAGCTGTTTCAGCAACCATTGATTATTCACGCAAATCCTTCAAAAAATACTTTAGAAATGTGGCTTGTGGACGCTAATATTTGCTTAGCATTTACATTTACTTTTAGCACAAATTGCACACAACAGTCTTTTCCATCGTCCCATCAGATTGTTTTTGGAAGTGAAAGTGAAAATTAGCCCCTAGTGGGCCCAGAGAAGCGGCCTTGTCAGTCATCACTTTGTTTGTGGATTTAGCCTGTGCGTCAGATTTATGGGCGTACCAGAAACATACAACAAAGGTTCCGGCTTGGGACTTTTGTATGTAAAAAATAATAGAAAAGAAGCAATTAATTGCATTAAAATCTATATAATTAATTCATTGAAATTAACATGTTAATATACCAGCTCTTGTTTATTTGTTTTCTCCAGATGTGGTCGTACTTACCTTTGGACCTGGTGCTCCCACACCCCTCTCTCCTGGTAGTCCAGGCTCACCCGGGAGACCCTGATTCCCCTAAAAATCATCAGTGAGAAAGTATTTCTAACATTACGGTTAAACTGGTGTAGCAGTCTGTGTTACACTGTTTTGTTCCATTTATTAGCTCAAATGGCACAAAAAAAATTATCCAAACATATAAAACATACATTTGTCTGTTGTTGGGTGACATATATGCTGTTGGTTTTTGTGAAAATAAACTGGAATTTTAAGAAACAAACATGGTAAATTTCAGTTTGGACCATAAATAGACTCCAATCAAAACGTTTTCATTGAAAATAAAACTCTAATCTGAATTTCAAATCTAAAACAAATTGTCTTAACTCTCTGAACTAAACGCAGAACAACGTTAATTACTTGGCCAACAGCAGCTTGTGTAAATTTAACTCAGTCCAAACAACAATAACCTTTAGATTTAGACACAGAGTCCTTACCTTTGGCCCCATTAGTCCTATACCTGGAGCTCCTCTGGGTCCCGTAAGTCCAACTGGACCCTGGACTCCCTAAGAGACAGAACATTAGGTTTTACACTTTAAAAAATAAATAGCAGAAATTAAGTGGAGGTGTCTGGAGGTTTTCATTTGCGGCTATTCTTTCTGAGCTGTTCCACAAAAATTTAAGTTAGACTTACTGAAACAAATGTTCTACTATGTTCTGCATCATCAACATTCATAAGAAAGAAAAAAATATCACAGGGTTTGTGTGGATTCTTGAAATCCTTAAATTTCAATGCTGTGTTTTCAAGGTTTGGAAGGTGCTTCATTTATGTACAAATTAATTCTGTATACATAAATCGAGTGTTTACATTTTATAACAGAATTATTTAAAGTGCATTTTGTATCCCACACCATTTAGACCATTTCTCTTTACCATTCTGGTAAACCGTCTTTATTCCTGCATCACCCAGCTGCCTTTAAGGATAACTAGTGGCGCCCTCTGTTGGATGGTGGCCAAACTACAACACTCAAAAAGCAGGTCTAACTGGACGTTCTTAGTGATTTGATAGGAATTAATGACAATCATTAGTCAATTAATGGTCTAATGTGTACCTTTTCCCCAGGAAGTCCAATTCCTGGATCACCAACTGGACCTTGGGGTCCTGGAAGCCCATAATTACCCTGAAAACAATGATTACAGAGTCAGTTCTGAAAAATGTGACAACCACAAGAACAAAACAAAAAACAACTGGAGACAGTTATCCTTAATTAATAATGAATGTTTTATTTCTGCACCTTGTCACCTTTGATCCCGATACCAGGAGGCCCGCGGTTTCCTCGTGGACCTTCAAATCCTCTGTCCCCCTGGAACAAAAATGACAAAATTTAGCATAGAGTGCCCACAAAACATCCAGGTTATAAATATATGTATGCTTTTACTTCTAGATGTCATAAAAACATTTTAAGTACAGGAGATGTTTTAAACGTTTCTTTTTACAAGATACTGAAGTCAAACATCACTCTGGGTGTTTTTGACAGAATCATTAAATTAAACAAATCACAAATTTAATTTAATAATGAATCTGCAAAAAATAATAAAAATTAGAAATAATACCTTTAGGGCTGAACATATTTTCAGCCATAAACATGAGAAATTTGTACAACGTTGGATGCCAGAAGGTTTTTATATGTAGAATTACCCACTTTTGGTCCTGGTAACCCTTCTCCTTGGATTCCAGGTTTTCCTTGGGGTCCAGGTGGTCCTTGGGGGCCCTAAACAAAATACTGATCTTAATAAAAACATTTATTTATACTGCTGTGGAAAAATCATCCATAATTTCTTTTTATTTTTCTGTCAACTTTGTCACTAGTGTGAGGGAAAACTAACATTTCAGTGTTTCTGATGAGACACAGAAATAGTCGGAGCCCAATTCAGTCGGTATAGTCATACTCACAGGCAGTCCTGTATCTCCTTTCCCAGGTGGTCCTACTCCACCGGGTCTTCCCTGAATTCCCTTTTCACCCTATAAGCAGACAAAAGCTTCAAACTAGGGCTGATTATTTGGATTAATCATGATTAATCAATTATTAAAATAATCATCAACTAATTTAGTACTCGATTAATCGTTAACTGGCGTACACAGACTCAAAAAAAGTGAATTTGCTGATAAAAACCCAATACACTCAGAGCAGTAATTAAGCCAAAACTTTACAAAAGACCCTTTGTCTGTAAATATGTTGTAACCAAAATACCTTGAGTGGTGTAGTTTTACTTCACCCAGTTCAAATACTTAAAAAATTCCTATTAAGCACAGTTTTCTATCCAGTTATTAAGTGGTTAATAAAAAAAAACAAAAAAAACAATCACCATATCAGCTCTACACTGCCCCGGTGTTAAATTGAGCAGAAAATGTTGAGCTTTTCACATGTTAGAAGTATTTTTTTAAAGTAACAAATCCAGTTTTTGCTACAAATGATCAATCGTACGCTAAAGTACTCCTGTGAATAAAATTATTTTCTCATTTAAAAAATAATTAAATAATTTTCTTATTTGCATCTTTCAATAACATTATATAAAATAATTCATAGGTGGTTAGATGAAAATTCTCCAGATTGTGCCAATTCTATCCGATTAATCGACAGATTAATTGATAGAAAAGTCAATTATCAAGTCATTATTAGTCGCAGCCTTCCTGAAGACCAAATCCAGGGACACAAAACCTGAGGTTAAGCTGCAGTTTCAAGTTATTTAAAATGTTTCAGTTACACATGAACTCTATAAATTAGGATTTTCCGTGTGTGTGTGTTTTTGTTTTATTCATATTTTACTCTGTGAATGTAAAAATGAAAGCTTACACATGGATCACATGTTTTATTGAGATTGAGTAAGGAAGTCACCTTGGCTCCTGGAGGCCCGATCCCGAAGTCTCCTGGTGGTCCAGGTTCACCAGAATGTCCTCTGTCCCCCTGAGGGAGGCAGGGTCACATGATGGCAGATTAACAGAGCTGGTAAAATGTTGAATTAAATCACAACCAGTAACCAGCAGCATTACACAGAAACCCAACCACATGCCTGCTATTACTTTATAAATAAAACTTTGAACAAAGTTTGTTCTGTCTCCATAAATCAAAACACAAACTTATTGAAAGCTATTTCAATGCCAACTCCACATATCTTACACATTTTATACATGTGGACTACACATGAACACTCAGGTGTAATCCAATTGATTAACTTGAGAATGAGAATATCCAAATGTATTTTTCATATTTGAAGAAAATTTTTTCTAAATTTTTGAACATACATTTCACATATGAATAAAACATTTCCAAAACCATAGCTAATCTTTCACATTCAAAAGATATTCTAAAACCATGTTTCACATGTGCAAAAGTTCCAAAATGAAAATTTTCACATGTAAACTATTAGAAAACCAAAGGCTTCAGTGGTTTCCTATAAATGCTTGAATTTAAACATAGAGAAGAGATTTAAAATGTATTTTCTTTTGTTTCTGTTTGTCCTTAAACACATCTGAGCAAATACTTAAAAATAATTAATAATAATCAGCAAGAATATAATGGACAAACCTCTTCTTGAGTCTGTCATCGATAAACAGAGCCTTCAATCAGATCTTTCTTAATGTGTTCTTGCATTGTTATGCCACCACCATTATATTACTTAAAAATGGTTTATTTGTAATATTATTGTTTATCGCAATAATTTCTGGGACAATTTATTGTCCAGCAAAATTTATCGTGACAATTGTGAAGACATATTTTTGTGCAATTGTAACTTTCACATTTTTTTAAGTATAACATAGTTTTGTTCTTTCAAAAAAAAAATTCTAAATTTCCAAACACGGTTTGAAAAATTGTGCAGTCAGTAAAAAATAAAGTGATTTTAATAATTGAAATTAGAAGTATCAAAAAGTCTTACTTTAGGTCCTGCTGGGCCTTCAGGCCCAACGTCTCCCATTGGTCCCATTTCGCCCTGCAAAAAAACAAAAACCCCGCATGGGAACATTCTTTACTATCATCAAGTTTTTTTCTGTGCAACTTCTTTTCTTTGTCATCTGATAGAAAAAAATCTAATCAAATCATTGATGAATGGGTTAAAAATTGTGTGTTGCATTTGGTGGCCAGCCAACATCAACAAGCATGGCTTTCATTCCAATTGATTATCAGACCATTCTCACAAAATAACAAGGCTACACCGGCTCTTTGCTAGTAGCGCAGGAGAAAAAAGAACGGTGGCCAGGTCCTTCCACTAATCTCACGGCACAAAGTCTGATCCCGATAAAGAATAACATCCTGCAAGCCTGGATTTCACAGCTTTGGTGTCGGGATTACCAATAATCCAAAACTCACATTCCATTAGTGCAGACAGGACTAAAGTTTTTCAGGTTGAATGAGTGGAAGACAGACTGTCTGATGAGGGCAAATCCTGATGTTCTTGTTTTAATGTGGCTGCTGGATAGCAAAATGACTGTCCTGGTGCTTGTAATGGAGAACATGGATACTTGAAGAACAATAAAAAAGCTGAAGGGGAATCGGACCCTTCTGAATGTCAGAAGCTGAACAGGAGAATCGGAGCGGATGTGACCTTGTGAAGGCCACTTGCACTGCAAAAACACAATATCAGTATTGTTTGTCTACTTTTTAGTGGAAATATCTAAATACACTGGAAGCAAAACAAAACTAAATTACAAGTAACTTTTCAGCAAGATATAGGATCGTGTTTTAAATAAACATGCTTAATATTGATTAAAAAGGGACTAGTGCCACTGGCAGATTATTTCACTTATAGCAAGACACTTATCCCACTCTACAAGTTATATAATATACTAATATTAAGAAATTATTTACTTAAAACAATCTCCAATTACTTGCAAGTTAGTTTTGTCTTATTTCAAGTACACTAAGATATTTACAGTAGAAACTCAACCCAAAATACTTGGTAAGATTTTGTGTTTTTTCAGTGTAGCTTAGCATGATACAGACTGGATTAGGCAGAACGTTTATATACTACGTTACTGCCAGTGGGTTGTCACAGTGTTGGAGGGTGGTAAATGGCATTGGGACCAGGGTCTGCGCAGCAAAAACACAACCTCAGCCAAGCCCAGCCCCGTTACCTAGCAACCTCAGCCAAACCCAGCCCCGTTACCTAGCAACCAAAGCGGAGTGCCAGGAATTTTGGTCAACTAGTTTTACCGCTGTGTGGGCTCTACAAAGGCTGCTGGAAATGACAGGTGTTTCGATGACTTACAGTTCAGAAGCAGCTTTCTCCATTCTTGTTGGTTGAACAGGAGGCTCTTTTTCGGCTTTTCAAAAATGTACGGTTTGTGTAATTGCGCGTCCACAATTCACACATTTTGACGTGTGAGTGTAAGCGTTGAGTTGATGGGGGTGGCCAGCAGCAGCTTATTTGGATTTAAAGTGACAGAGCGCTAAAACAGGCCATTCTGAAAAGAGCTCAAAATAGACAGAACTGACCAGACTAAAATCTGTAAAAATGTAATGAAAATGTTTTTACAGCCAATAAACATATCCTAACCTGTTCAAGGAAGCATAACTCACAATTATATAAAAATTCAGACTCCTGAAAGCTCTACCTGATCTCCTTTTAATCCTGGTAGGCCTGGAGGTCCTTCAGGTCCCTGAAAGATAAGACTTATCTCACCACAAAGGCACAGTGTCCGTGACGTTCAATAAAATATTTAAATGAACTTTAGTCATACGGTGCCACCCTTTTCTCCTGGAAGGCCACAGTCTCCTTTCATCCCCTGCAAGACAGACTCAGCTGCTTAATATCTGAGGAAAATCACATTTTAAATTAAACAAGAACACAACTTACCTTGTTGCCCTTAAAACCTGGAAATCCCTGGAAAGAGTTCAGTCATAAGTGATCCACCATGATGATGGAAGCAGAACAAGCAATGATTTGGCATATTTTTACCTTTGAGCCATCATTTCCTGGTTTGCCATTTAATCCAGGTTCACCCTTTAAAAATAACCCACATCACACTTGGTTGCGCAGAATTAAACGGTAAAACATTTTATAAGTACTTCTTTCTGTTAAAACTTAACCTTTGCTCCTTTTTGACCCGGTGGCCCTTCGTCGCCTTGGTCTCCTTTTCTTCCCTGCTCTCAGAAAAAGCACAACGATAAAAAACAACCAAGCAGTTTCCACTCTTCAAGAACACTTCATATAAGCTTCAAGGTTGGCTTTTAAAATCTCTTTGAAAACCAACCTAAAGCTGTCATTACTTTTGCACCAGCTGTTCTAGTAACGTAAACAAAACTGAATAATGTTGTTATGTAGACCAGAGATTCACATAGCTATATTGCATTTAACTTATCGTTATGAAATAAAAACATTTCCCATTTGCTTTCAAAGTGCTGGTTTATGATCGTGAAAACATTAAGTATTAAAATACATGAAAAAAACAGTTTTGCAATATAAGAAAATCTATTTTATGGAATGTTGAAGCTTTTTTGTGTGACTTCAACTCAAAACAGGAACATGTTTGTTTTTAAAGATTACAAACTTACAGGACTGCCTGAACTGCCTTTTTCTCCTTTTTCACACACACATGGTGGGCACTGAGAAAGAAATAACCGTTAGTGCAGTTATTTACAGATTTAGTAGCAAAATAAAATGTTTAAATTCTTCCACAAACTCACGTTTTCTACTGCGACAGCTCCCTGCAAGAAAAACAAAACAAAATCTGTCAAAAATAGTTTGGTCCAGTTTTATTGTCCTTCAATAACAGTGATGAATATCTACGGAAGAGGATTAGGGCCATTAGGAACTTTTTTTTTTTTTTAAATCTCTGAATTCTGATATTAAAGTCAGATAAAAAAGCGACTGATTAAAAAAGTCACATTAAAAATTCTGAGATTAAAGTCAGATTAAAAAGGGATTGATTAAAAAAGTCAGATTAAACATTCTGAGATTAAAGTCTGAATTCTGACTTTTTTCTCAGAATTCCGAGAACTTTTTTTTTTTTTGTTCGTTTGTTTGTTTTTTTGTTTTTTTGGCAGTCAGTCAGAAAGATAAGCATTAATGATATATATGAATAAAAGTCGCGAATTCCCAAAAGTCTGAATTCAGCCATTGACGTATGAGATACAAGATTATGTATACCGTATTTTCCGGACTATAGAGTGGACCTTACAGCCGAATCTACACAGTTTTTTTTTTTTTTTTTTTTTAAACTAGGAACGTATAAACTGCACCGGGCTATAAGCCGCTGGTATCTCCGCCGCTCTCAGTTTTTCATAAATCTGCTATTAAGGACGCAGCCCTGCGTCTCCAACACCGAACCATGGATTCGTTCACGCCGAGCAGCGGCTCTATTTCCTTCCTGCACAACCAGATCGATGGCCTTCAACTTAAAAGCTGCATCATATGAGTTTGAAGAAATTTCTCCGTCGTGCCTGCTGCTAGCATGTGCTTGTTCTAAATGGAAAATCAGCGCTTTCATCTCTGATTTCCAATTTTGAATTCCAATGATTCACTTCCTGCTAAAGAGCCCCCTGGTGGTTGAAGAAAAATCCACAGAAAAGCCGCAACAGACTATAAGCCGCATGGTTCAAAGCGTGGGAAAAAAGTAGCGGCTTATAATTCGAAAAATACAGTATGTTACTATATATTAGTATATCTGTCACTATCAACATGAATTTCATTCAAGGTTTAGAGCCGGGCTGGTTTTTTGGGAGTTGGGTGGGTTTTTTGTTGCTTTTAGGCTGGAAACTGTCAGTCAGGTCTGGCAGCCCTGTTGCCATGCCATCTGACCTCTGCACTCACCATCTCTTTGAACAGCTTCTCTTGCAGTTTGGGATCCTCCATGCTGTGGACGAACCGCTCCGCAGGGGAACTTGCCATGGCCTGGAGCTTTTCCTTGCTCTCTCTCTGAAAGGAGACATCTGATAACCCGACAGTGAAGATCTTGATGTTGTGGCGCTTGGCCTCTTCGGCAGCCACAATCATGTCGGGGCTGCGGGGATGGTCGACTCCGTCGGTCATGAGCACCATAATCCTGACAGCCTCCTTGTGTGTTTCCTGTAGCAGCATCTGCGTGGCGGTGTTGATGGCAAAAGAAGTGAAGGTTCCTTGGCCGATGTAGCTCATGGCGTTTATTTTTCTGTGGAACAAGTCCAGGTCTTTCCAGTCAACAAATCTGTGCTCGATGGACACAGAGCTGCTGTACTGGAGTGCAGCCATTCGGATCTTCAGCGAAATGCCTGTTATCTTGAGCGTAGAGAGCTGTGTGCTGAACATCAAGACGAAGTTCTTCTCCTGCTGGAATAGTTTGTTTTTTGCACTTTCAGAGCTATCCAGAATGAAAACCACCTCCAGGCTACAGTTACTTCCTGCAAGTCAAGCAAATGACAGACAGTGAAGCACTCTAAGCGGTGAACCTGGATCTGCTTTCCTGAGCTACACAACTTTTTACAAGAACAAAAATACTTTTGTGCTAAGTTGCTTATTGTGCTGCTACTCTCTTAGTACTTGGCAAGTAGGGTTTTCCTGTTTGAGATGCTATCCTTCATCCTTAACATGTTTTATTGCAAAAACATAATTCTCACGTTATGATTTTTCAGTGAATGCCAAAAATCGAATCTCTGCACTGGCACAACTTTTACAGTAACTGCATTTCTATTACAAATGTGCACAAATCTTTCTAAGTTTTCTGCTAATATCGAAAAAGATAATTTTACAATTGCAGTTTCTACTAAATAAGAAACTCCATTAAAATCACACATGAATATGTTTGTTCGTGTGATAAGTCATTAAAAAACATGCCACACTATCATCCTCCAACTACTTCCTGTCATCTTCTTCGTTGGTTGCACCAGCGGAAGCATCTGGCTGTTCATCATGTGTGTGATGTGAAAAAAGTGTTTCCATTGCAGTTTTGTGAAATATTTCAATACGACCAAAAAAACCAGGATCTGCTTTTTCGATCACTAGTTCATTTTATGCTTTGCCTTAGTTATTATTTCTGTTTCAGACACTCTTGCTTTATGCTGAATCAGTCTTTTCCAGCTGTTTATTTACTTACACCTAGATCTTACTTGACTAGTCATTTCTTATTTAATTTATTTTTTCTATCTTTTAGATTATTTATTCCTCTCTCCTTTGTTATGTTTGCTCTGTCTTTTGCTCTCCCTCAGCCTGCCTGTCCAGTCCCTCCTCACAGATGCTCCCTGTTTCTAATCAGCCACCTCCAGTAATTCAGCTCCCTGGTATTTAAGCTCCTCATCTTCTTTCATTTATTGATAGATTTTATCCTGAATTTCACATTCATTGTCATTAAAAATCTCTCTGATTTTCTCTTGTGGCTCGTTACACTTGGGATCTTTAACCAAAAACCTTTCAGTTGTGACAATGCTTTCTTGCTCATAAGTAACTTAAGTCCCAGTTAGAGTTGAAACGATTCCTCGAATAATTCGAGTACCTCGATTATTAAAATTCCTCGAGGAAAATGTATCTGCCTCGAAGCTTCTACATTATGTTTTGTTACGTAGTGCACTGTGTTCCGCCCGGATCATTATTTGTGGTGGGCAGCGCTCTTACTTCCGCCTATGAGTTGTTGTGAAGTGCTAGCAGCATGGTGTTGAATCGTGCGGCGTTTTGCGGTGTGATGGTTGTACTGCGACAGGTTTTGTGGCGTCGGAATCGAGTTGTCACGGTTTTGGAGCGAACGGCAGGAACGGCGCTGAGGGAGACATCCATCCCTCAGATAATCGTAAAAATATTATTTTACAACAGCCCTAGACAACAGACATATTTCTTTTGGGTCCTGTCACCCCTCTCTCTTCACTGATGGGTTTTCTACAAGTTACTAAAACCTGCTAAAAAACAAAAGATGTGCACATTTCTTGGCAGTCTTGGTTGCACACATCACACACGGCTTTAGATTGCATCCGCTCTAGAAAAGTAGCTGCCATTAGTTTGAACAAAGTGTTTTCCTGACCTCAAAGGGATGCGCTGGAAAAACTGCGCAGGATTTGCTGCATGTGTCATACAAAGCTACAGGATGGCTTCTTTGTCATGAAATTGATATCCTGATGGTTCAGGAGTGTTTGCTATATAATATTAGGGTTCCATAGATCAGATTTGTCCTACATTTCTGTTAGTTTTTTCTTTATTATGAGGTTAGCAAGAAGAATAAGGTCAGTAAGAACAAGTGAACAGACAAAAAGTGTAAAAATATTATATTAACTTTGCACAGTGAAGTATGATTTCGAAGGAAGACTAAATATTTGTGTATTTATTTAAAATAGTCTGGATAACTGGTATTAGTTGTTTTCATTAGTATATCTAATAATTTAGGTGATTCCTGTGAGTTATTACCCTGGTTTGTTTTAGATTTAGTGGTGGATTTATATTGTTGATAGCAGAGGAAGTTTATTTTTCCATCTTTACCCCTCTAGGTCAATTCATTGAATGATATGAATTGATTATACTGAAATAGGTTTTGAAGTTTATGAATTGATGATCGTGTTGTTAAAAATCAGGTTGAGGTGTGTTTACAAGGCAACGTTTTTGTTGATTTTGATAACTTTCTATCAAGGAGTTTAACAGTGCAAAAACACAAAATCTTACCAGTAATTCTCATCTAGTTTCTAGTGCAAATATCTTAATGCACTTGGGAAAGAAGCCAAAACTAAATTACGAACAACTGTTCAGCAACATTGAGGAGCTTGTTTTAAGTCTACAAGACCTTAGTACTGACAAAAAAGTAGGCAGATTATTTCACTTTTAACAAGGGAAAAATGTCTTGATCGTAGTGAAACAATGTGCCAATTCAACTGGTAGTTCCTCATCAATATTGATGAATTATTGATTTAAAACAAGCTCCTACATCTTGCTGAAAATTTACTTTTAAGTTAGTTTTGTCTTATTTCAAGTGCATTAAGATTTGCACTAGAAACTAGACCAAAATACTTTGTAAGATTTTGTGTTTTTGCAGTGAATTAATTGTACCTGGTGTGAAGTGTGTAATTGTTTTAGTTGATTGTGTTTTTTTGTGTGTGTGTTTTTGATTAGCTGTCAGTAATATAAGTACAAGAGCCCGATGTGGGTGAAAGTTTGGAAACAAAAAGTCCTTTGGAGTTCGTTCAGAGGAAAAATAAACCATTAAGAGGTTGAGCATGACTTTTAAAGACCTACCAATAAATAAATGTTCCCCCTTTTAATCTTTCAATAATGAAGTAAGTTAAACTCACCAATGGGATACAAAGACTTCGTAAGAAAGATACCATTCCCTCCGTCGTCTTGCAGTTTGTAGTTGCTACTTTTTGCCTCCTTCCTCCTCTGGCCTGAGGCGCCTTGCGTGAGAGCGAGCAGGAGAAGCCCAAGCCCCAGGCCTCTGATTGGACCTCTGTGCAGGGACATTTTCAAACTGAGCAGCTGCAGCAGGTGGAGAGACTGATACAAGAAATACATGTTTAAAACACGTTTAATTTAAGTGAAGTTAGTCATTCATTTCATAGAACCGCAGGTAAACAACAACTTTCACTTTGGATTTAAATACTGAACAGCAAAGTCAGGTAGGAACTACTTACATTTACTCCATTACATCTACTTTTTTAGAAGTATTTTTACTACGCTGTACTTTTTACTTTAGTCATTTTATTGTGAAGTATTTCTGCTCTTACTTGATTTTCTAAACAAACATGTTTTAACCAAACATTCACCAGACACACACCTGCAGTTTCTGTTAAAGTTTCAAAAGTTTTTTTATTGAAAGAAACTGATTTGGAAAAAAAATGTTTTGCATGACCTTATTATTTTTTGTTACTTATATGAATTATTGTCATTTTGGTCTTTAAAATACCAAAATTTCCACTGAACTTCATATTTTGCTCCATCTGATGATGCAATTTTAAATATTAAATGATTGATAGCTTGACCAGTATTTGAGTAGACTTTTTACCACATAATTTTTTACTCTTACTTTGATTTGAGTACAATTTTTGGGTACTACATCCACTTCTACCTGATGATGTCAAATACTGCAGCTAAAACGTTGCGTTTGTCTGCAAACAAGTACAAAATAAAAGTTTAAACAAAATGAAAAAGGTTTCAAATGGACTGGAATGTTGCTTTACCTCATTTAGTGATGGTGAGTGACTCTTGTTCATTCATCGGAGGCTCTTCGGGGCATTTCTCCGTTCCCACATCGGGTTTTTATAAACCCGACTGACATGACCAGAGGAGCAGCAGGCGAGCTGATATGCCATGGCTTACAGCCAACCTTTTAATCTTGGGTGAGTCACAGAAATGTTGGTCTTTGTTATTTCACAATATGAAGCTGATAAAAATGAACTAAAATCGTAAGCTACACATTCACATGATGAATATTTGATGTAATTCACTGCAAAAACACAAAATCCTTTGGTCTAGTTTCTAGGGCAAATAACTTTGTACACGCCGAAAAGTTAAAAGTAAGTTTTCGGCAAGATACAGAAGTCGGTAATTCCTTCATATTGCTGAAAAAGTTCTGGTTCCACTTGCAGATTATTTCACTTATATTATGGGGAAACTGTCTTGTTAACTATTGACTGGTTTCCAGAAGCCGATGGGAGGAATCTGCAAACTTCAGACTCACTTGAGTAAAAATATGTTGAGTGCTTCTTCTACTGGAGTACAATTTTTGGCTAATCTAATCTAATTACACAGATTAATACAGTTTAGTCAGATTTGGTAGAGCGTTGATTTAAAATTTGTCAGGAAACCTCAGCAATAATGGGACAACAGTAGAGATGAACATCCTGCTTTTAACTACAAGTTATTGGGCTCATCTGAATATCATTCAAACAATGTGAAAATATAGTCATTTGGGATTTGTTTAAATCTTTTTGATTTTTTTAAAAAGCTAATTAATAATTTTGCTCATGTCTTCTGCATGTTTTTCTTTTTAACTACTACTACTACTTATTATTGTATTGTTTTTGGATTTTGGTGCAGCCTGTTTGTCGTGAAGTGCAATAAAAAAATAAAGTTGACATTGATTAAAAAAATTATATACAGCTCTGGAAAAAAATAGACAACTTAAAATGATCAGTTTCTGTGATTTTACTCTTTATAGGTATATATTTGGGTAAAATGAACATTGTTCGTTTATTCTTTGAACTACTGACTACGCGTCCCCGAGATTCCAAGCAAAAATGTAGTATTTATTTGGAGAAAATGATAAATGGTCAATTCAGCCTGGAAAGACTTAGACACAGAGAGAGATGGTGGTTTTAGAAAGTTTAATTGAAATGAAAGTATGTAGCACTCGGACCCAGGAGGAAGATATGCGCTGGAGAATGAGCCGCTGCGTATGAAGGTCGTCTTCCCCGATCGGGCCCGGACACCGGTGGTGGAGAGGATGGTGAAGAAGACTTGAGCTGAAGGCGGAGGGTGGAGGAAGATTGAAGCTCAGCCAAGGAGCGGAAAACACCTGGACCTTATCAAGGGAGCGACGCTTGATGATTGGAGGAGGAGACCGTCACCGGTATGTTGGAGTCGAGGCGCATGAAGAGATGCTTGGCTGAGTAGGTGAGATGAATAGAGCGTCCAGTTTGAATTTTTGCGTAGGCTTCATAATAAGAAAAGATGCCATGCTTTCAGATCTCAAATAATGCAAAGAAAACAAGTTCAAATTAATTTAGAAACAATAATACTGATGTTTTAACTCGGGGAGAGTTGAGAAATCAACATTTGGTGGAACAACCATCAGGCTTTCTATAGGCTTCAGTGCAGTGGGCTCTTTTTTTTTTTCCAGAACTATATACATTTTGGGTTTTTTTCTGTACATTTAAAATCCCATGAATGTGAACAACACTAAGAGAAACTTGGAGTATTTTACAGTGGAGGATGATTTTTTATTTTTTGCACCGGCATTTCTAATGGAATCTGATGAAAACATTTAAAGATTTTTAGTTTTAGCACTTTAAGATGTTTCACAATAAAGTACTTTAAGAACACACATCATCACAAATTACTTTAACTTTTTCCACGACAATAATTTAACTTTGGTTTTTAAAGATAAATTTTTATGTTGAAGGATTTTGGCAAGATACAATTTCACCAAATGCCAAAAAAATACGCTATATTTTAGCAATGTTTTTGCCAGCATGTAATAAACTAACACTACTGCTAAACAATGCAGTCAAGCTCAGTTTATTATTCAGTTTTAAATGTTTCCTATCTAAGGAAACCCAGCAGACTGGCTTTTTGACTTGCACCATTCACTCCTCCTGGATGGGAACGCAGCGACAGTCGACAATCCTTTGCGTTGTGTCGTTGACTTTTAATCAGTCTGTCATACATGTGGCGACAGAGGAGAGGAAAACTCCCAGTTTAACTGCATTTTGTGGACTTCCTGATAGTAAAGAATTACAATAGTCCAGCTTTCAAGTAACAAATGCATGGATTAGTTTTTATCATCACCTCTGGACAGGATGTTTCTAATTTTGGAAATATTCAAGAGATAAATGAAGAAAATCTGATAAACCTGCTAATTATGGGATTTAACTTCATTAAATAAACAACACAGGTTCTTTATTTAATGCTGTCAAGGCTCAAATGATTGCGAAAGCAGACTTTCTGTTTCAGAGGTTCTGGTCCAAAGATAACTTCTATCTGTAGAATAATCCAGTTTTTTATGTCTTCAAAACATGCCTGTAGCTTATGAAACTGTCTGTATTCATGAAGAAGATAGATAAATACATATAAAATAATAGTTATTTTAGTTATATTCTACTCAGGTTTTGATCATTTCAGGGGTGAATTTTACACTCCCATGGCAGAAACTAACACATTTAAAAACATTTATTTGCTTCAGGTAATATTCATGACATTCAGTTTTCTAAAAAGGTGTTGGATCATTTTCTTTATCAAATTGGTCGCATTCGGCGCCCTCTAGTGGTGATCCCCACTAGAGGGCATTTTATATTGTGCTGTCAAAATAACTGAATTATTTGTAAGTATTCATGAATTGAAGAGAGAAAAAACTGAGAGGTTATCAATAAATTAGCAT
>NW_015116050.1:0-8595 GCF_001443285.1 Poecilia latipinna
GTGCGGAAGTCTTTCTCCATGGCCTCTCCATACTCCTCCCACGCCCAGATTTTTGCCTCAGCGACCACCCAAGCCGCATGCCGCTTCGCCCGCCGGTACCCATGAGCTGCTTCTGGAGTCCCACAGGCCAAAAAGGCCTGATAGGACTCCTTCTTCAGCTTGACAGCATCCCTCACCAAAGGTGTCCACCAACGGGTTCGAGAGTTGCCGTCGCGACAGGCACCAACAACCTTGCGGCCGCAGCTCCGATAAGCCGCCTCGGCAAATGAGGCACGGAACATGGTCCATTCAGACTCAATGTCCCCCACCTCCCCCGGAACGTGTTCGAAGTTCTGCCGGAGATGGGAGTTGAAGCTCCGTCTCACAGGGGACTCCGCCAGACGTTCCCAGCAGACCCTCACTACACGTTTGGGCCAGCCAGGTCTAACCGGCTTCCTCCCCCACCACCGGAGCCAACTCACCACCAGGTAGTGGTGAGTTGGCTCCGGTGGTGCCATTTTCATACAGATGAAAAATGATATGATAATGACATATTTTGGTTATTTGGAATATGTGAGGTACGATTAGTGTGTTTCTCAGCTGTCTCGATGATGTCATTGACTCTGGTGGAGGACATTGGTGAGCTGGATGAGGAGCAGAACCATGCTCCTCATTCAGACACAGTTTTCAGCCGAAAGTTGTGATGGAGATGCTCGGAGATGCCAACACTCCCAAAAAGTTGAGTTATGCTTCAGTAATGAAGCATAACTCAACTGGGAGTAATTCCAGTAATTCCATCTCCAGCGGAGTGTGCATAATCTCTTCATTTTCATTTATGGTGGTGTGAAACAGTGTTTGCCCCCTTCCTGAGTTCCTTCTTTCTTGCATGTTTGTCACACTTTCAGTGTTCCAGAACATTAAACCAATTTAAATATTAGTCAAAGCTGGTGAAAAGTGCAAACTCACCACTGGCATATTCTTGAGTAGTACCATCGATAGAGACGAAGAGACCTGGCATCCACCCGGTGGTTGATGGAGCGGTACTGAAAAAAGGCAGACTTTATCAATACAGCAGTGAACCATTTTCAACTAAAAACTGCAACAAAGAAAAAAGCTGTTAAAATCAATCGGAGAAAGAAAAATTATGTCTGATGCACAAACACCAAGCTTTGCTCTACAACAGTGTAGATCAAAATCAATCTACTTTTAGCACTGGGCATTAATGTGTTTAGCTTTACAAAAAAGCTCTTTATATACGGAATGTGTCTCAAGCAGATGTTTGGGTACATGCATCCTCCTCTATCGCTGATGATAGACTGGAAAGTGGATAAAGTGTGCTGTATGCCATATACAACATTAGAAAAGAAAAATTGTTTTTCCAATCCAAAAATGTTTCACTTTGTGCAACCTGACATGCAACCCCTTAGAAATATCATCCACCTAGGTGGACTGGAGAGCAGAACAACATTAGTCTTTTTAAATTAGAAAGAAATTAATAAACTTTGAGTACACTCACATGAATGGCATCTTCAACAAAAACAACTGCCTGCTGGATGTACAGGTCCTCATCATCTGAGACGAACAAAAACAGCAGAACCATCAAAATTCAGTCTGAGAAGTAGAAAACATACAGACAGCTAACATTGGTCAGGAGCTACTGTCGGTCAATGTAACATATTGAATTCAAGAATTAGCTTTTTGGGACAAGCTGGGAACATCAAAATAGATAAAACGGTAAGTAAAAAAGTATCTGAAGATGGAGATGAACAGATGGTCATACTTTAGTCCTCACATGGAACTGTGTATACTGTTTTTACCCTTTATGTTCTCCTTCTGGCTCAGAGCGACTCTGTTTAGCTGTGATTCTTCAAGAAGAAGCCACTAATTCCATTAACTTTTCACTTTTTATTAAAACATAAAAAGTTCTGATGAACAAATGATTCTTTCATTTGTATGAGAGTGCTCTGCCTTCCCACACCCCAGTCTGTCTCAGCTCTGGACATTAGAGCTTTACTCCTTCCGAAGTGAGGATACAATCCCACTGTAGGATCCAGATGAGCTTTTTTCTGCCTACTTTATGAGCTTTTTTTTCTGGATTAGACTGAAGCACAAAGTTTAGAACCATAATAACCTATCCACCAACATATTTGATTTGTTTTCATTTTGATAATGGCACTTGTCACAATGTAGTGTTGTCACTGGTTTATCAATTATTATCTGCATTGTGTCTTTTATGACTTTTTAGTTTTGTGTTGTTACGATGTAAAGCACTTTGAAGTACCGTGTTGCTGACATATGCTATACAAATAAACTGGATTGACTGACTAATGGATTGTGAAGTAGCTCAATTTTGTCAACTTGATGAGCTATCTTCCAACTAAATGCAAGTTGAATGATAATGGGATAATGAATGGGGAATTAATAAAGCTAACAATTGGATTGGAAGAGAATAATCTTTCTCTGGAGAAAATTTTGTATTTTTTATTGGTTATATCTATTAACCTCTGAATGAAACTGTGAGTGAAATCTACAGAGTCAAAAAAGGCTGAACACAAGACAGAATTTTCCCTCATTTGTGAGAATCTTGAATTCAAGGGCGGCATCAGGTTCTCCAGAGATAAACCTCCAGTCAAAATCTGAGACTGTAATATTGTTGAACATCTTTGTTACTCCTCCCATTGCAACTGCTGCCGTTTCTCCATACTAACAAGAATGAAGTTGTTCCTGTGGAATGCAACGGCTCTAGTCTCAGTGCACTGAACATGTTTCCCCTGGAAAAAAAAGCTAATGACTTTAATGAGGAAACCATTGATCACTTCACTGCTTTCAAACAGTGACAGGCAAAATTTCAGAATAATCAGACTTAAATATATTGCTAATTACCCAAGTGTTCTAAGATTATTGTTCTTGTGTTTGAAATAAAAAAAATGAATCTGAAGATAGCATCTATGAAATATGTTCAAAGTGCACCATGTTTTACTTTCAAGAAAATTAGTCATCATACCAATTTCTGTTTTTCTTAGATAAACTCATTGAAATTCTCTGTAATTTCAGAAAATTTTGCAACTTTTTCCACTATTATTCCAGATCATAAAGGAACCATTATTGACTAAAAGCAAAACCTTTTTTGTTTTAGAGGACCGATGTCACTGTTGATCAGTTTAATTGTATTTTCTCACTCAGTGGTAGCATCTTTCTCACGCTGTTGCTCTGCACCTAGAAGATTCTGGGTTTGAATATTGACCAGGGGTCTTTCTGCATGGAGTTACCATATCCTCCTTGTGCATGCGTGGTTTCTCTCTGGATACTCCTCCCGAAGTCCAAAAACATTGCTGTTAGTTATTGGTTGGTTGATCTCTCTAAATTGTCCTTAAACGAGAGTGTGTGCTTGTACATTAAGTTACAGCTTAATGTACAGGCACACACATAAGGTGACCCATAGAAGGTCACCTTAGACCTCCTGTAAGTCTAAGGTGATCAGAACTGTGTCTCAACTATTATGATCTGAGAATCACAGCATGTCTTAAGCATTTTTTCTGCTTCAGTTTAATTGGACAGACAAACCAACATGCTTTGGTCCGCCTAATACCCCTTTGGGGTTAATAAAGTAGTTTTAATCTGTACTCTGTTGTATTCAGGTGGAGTTTATTAGAGTTAAGAAGCCTTAGAGTAGAAACTGCTGTTTGACACAGAAACAACAATCAGCACATTCAGTCAAACATTTGTTGAGTGACTTCAATTGTTCCAGCTACATGAGTCAAAAATGTAGCAACATGTGGTTTGCTGACTCAATGTGTCACAGCAGGGTGTGTCAGGTTGACCATGGGTGCCTCTGAAGGAGCAGCCGGTACCTGAGACAGACATATACAAAAGAACATCTCACTCTGCAGAGATCAAGTCACACACAACCCCATGAGCTTCAGCGACAACTGCTGACAATACAGCAACATTTTGTAATGGCAGCAATTTTATGAAATGCTGGGGAGACTAGTTTTTGTTTCTTCATCTCATAATATTTAAACTTCTTAATTGAACCTTTACAAAGTTTACAAATCACCTTTCTATATTTGTAAAGTTCCAGTAAAGTATAGCTTTTAAGTCTTAAGAGCAAAAATACTGAATGTTAGAAAACATTCATGCTGCTTTAATTTAGTCATAAGAAGATTTGTGGGTGGGATGCACCAGTATGGTAGTTCAGTGTGAAGGGGCTTCTCCCTGTGCCTGTTTGGCTTCTGTCATTTCCTCACCAGTCCTGAAACATGCATGATAGGTCAGGTTAAATTAAGTGGAGATCCCTACCAGTGCAGGTGGTTGATGCTGTTAAAATGGGCCTGACATGAGTCAGTCACTCATGTCAGGCCATTCAAAGAAACAGTAAGCAAATAACAAATTTCTGAAAATCCCAATGTTAAATACAACACACAGTATCCGCCTTCTATACACCTTATTTCATATACATTGCATAGTGAGCTAAAACCTAACCATCCAGCTACATCAGTTCTGGAAAACCAGTCATTAAACTGAGAAAATGTCAGTTTAATGACTGACATTTTCTCAGTCAGTGTTAATTTGTGTTAACACAAATTAACACAAATTAATTTGTGTTAATTTTCTTATTTCAGAAAATTAACACAAAATATTTTCTAGGCCAAGGAAAAAGAAAACAGTCAACCCAACATTTGGGGGACTGTATGTGTTTCTTCTGTTAAGGCTAACAGGAACTTTTAATGTTTTGGATCTGCAATGATTTACAGAAACTTGACAAAACTCTGCAAAAATATATATTTGTTTTCTGAAAATACTGTCTTTAATTTACTCCTGACTGAAAAAAAAACTTCAAAATTGCACAACAGTCATTTTTTGCATTTTAAAGAGGTAGTATTATGCACTTTCTAGGCACACAGAACTATAAAATGGCACTAGTAACTACACTATATTGCCAATAGTATTTGTTGACCCATTCAAATGACTGGAATCAGGTGTTCCAATCACTTCCATGACCACAGGTTTATAGAAACAGTCTGATAGGAATACAGACTGTTTTCACAAATCTTCGTGAAAGAATGGCTTGCTCTCAGGAGGTCAGTGAATTCCAGTGTGGAACTGTGCAACAAATCTAGCCGTGAAATTTCCACAGTCAACTCTCAGCTGTATTATAAGAAAATGGAAGTGTTTGGTAACAACAGCAACTCAGTGGTAGGTCATGTAAACTGACACAGGGTGGTCACCGGATGCCGAAGCTCATAGTGCAAAAAGTTTGCAAACTTTCTGCAGAGCCAATCACTACATAGTCAACATTGTTAGACTATTTTTCAGACTCCTGTTCTCCCAACCCAGAAATGGAATTAGATACTTAGCAACCCTGAGCAGGAGCACTTAGTTTACATACTTTAGATCAACATTAGATTCTCTTCTTTTTTCTTTCTTTCTTTCTTTCTTTCTTTCTTTCTTTCTTTCTTTCTTTCTTTCTTTCTTTCTTTCTTTCCTTTGGTTTGTTATTTTGTTTGTATTTCCTTTTAATTAATGTAAAGCACTTTGTATTGACTTGTTGCTGAAAATGTGCTATATAAATAAAATTACCTTACCTTACAGACCTCCAAACTTCATGTGGCCTTCAGATTAGCTCAAGAACAGTGTGCAGAGAGTTTCATGGAATGGGTTTCCATGGTGGAGCAGCTGCTTCCAAGCCATACATCACCAAGAGCAATGCAAAGTATCGGATGCAGTGGTGTAAAACATAGAAATGGTTGCCATTGGAGAAAAAGGATTCCATAAACTTGCATAAAAAAATCAAGGCTGCACTCCAGGAAGGTGTTTGACAAAGAACTAACATTAAAACACAATAAAGCTGAAACCAGTTGTCTATTTTACATAATACCCCACTTTTAGGTTATAAAAAAAACGTTTTATGTCCTCTATATTTTCCCTGATTGCTGGTTGACATGTCAAAGGTGTTTTCCTCTTCTCTGCTCCAGATAGGCACCAGCTCACAACAACAAAACTTATCGGTCGATGGAGACTATCAGCTTTAGAGAAGTGACATGCTTCAATTTGTCTTGAAATTCTGTCAATCGTTGAGTTACTAATTTACTATTACAAGAGTTCTTATGACGTGCCAGAAATGCTTTATAGAAGTAAAAACTAAAACATAAGCAGGATTTTGGCCGAAGAAGTATGAGGTTTCAGGTTTGAATAAAGTGGAGCTCTGCAGTGAACTGAACAATAACTACTGTCTTCTTTTCTATGATCCAGTTGCAAGTGGTGCAATCTAGTTTATTTGTTCTGCAGCCGCAGCTATTTTATTTCACATTCAGCCAGGTTCTTGTTTGTGTTTATTATGACTGCTAAACGTTGAAAACAAGACGGCTTCTAACTTCAGTTATCACAGCCTAAAAAGATGAATTGTGAAAAACAGGCTCATCTAACACTAAGCCAGTTTTACTGAAAGCAGCCATGATAAAAGTGTTTGTCTTTTGTGAATGACATTTGAATGGCGGCTTTTTGGAAAAACAGCACTTATTTTAGGATTATTTTAATCCAAACGTCTGAGGAAAAACATTTAAAGGTTTTCAAGCAAGAGCAACACAGACAGAAAGGAGGGAAAGTTTCAAAATGAATCCAGCTTCCCTCATGTGGCCTCTCTACTGAGATCTAACGCTTTCACCTGAGAATATGACGTCACACCAGGATGTACATCAAGTCCAGATCGTTACTAAGAGTCTACTCGAGGTTAGTGCAGTGAAAATATGAGAAGTCACAACATGTTATTTCGTATCGCTTCTGGAAACATGACATTGTAACTACAGTCAACTGCAGCTTCCATCTACAGTAATAACCTGCTGATACAAGGACAATAATCAAGAGACGTCACACTGTCACTCTGCTGTCCCGTACCTCCATCCAAACGGCAGTAGTCCCTAGTAGTAGAGTAAGACATCCGCCTGCTGCCCCGCGAATCTCCGCCACTTCTGGCCGGGCCGGAGCCATAGTCCCCGCTGTGTTGGTCCTCAGCCCCGGTCAGCAGACGGTCCGTCTCCATCCAGGCGGTCTAGAACTGGTAAGGTAGACGTTCATCAGCGGCCAGAGCGAAAATTGCGGGTCCAGGTCTGGACGAGTTCGGCTCTTGCTGGAGTTTTAGAACTTGAGGAAGAACAACGTGCGTGAGCAGACGACAGGAACCTGTTTTTAGGAAGTCTCTGTGCTGCTCCTCCCTGCACCGCCCCGTCCTGAAGGTTGGGTAAAGTTTGGACTCCACCTCCAGCAGCCCGGCTCGGTTCGGCCCGCAGAGGTAGCTGATTCCCCACAATACATTCACTGAGCTGCTGGACAGAATCGGGCTCACAGCAACACCACACACATGCCAGGAACACAAGAACAGAGCCTGCAAGTCAGAGATCTGCCAGAACCTTCCGCCTAACTCACTTGGGTTTTACGGAAGATTGGCCAAATGAACGAGTGGAATTGGAGTTGGAATTTGAATTTTTATGATAATTGACTGGTTGTGGTTCTTTAAGCTTTTGTTAATGTGGACCACTCCTCAGTCATCTAACCTGGTTAAATCGGTTAATCCATTCCTCTTTAAATTTATGTCTAGTGTACAGTTAGAAAGCTGACAGACGAGGACCAACACAGCATGACCAAGTCTGCCATATGATCCTTGGTCATCATGTTGGATGGAAGAGATGGTCTGAACTTCCTCTCGTCCTGCTCTGTATCCATAAAGCCTCCTTTTCATCTTAACTTGGGGTCACAGTTCAGCTATTATTTGAGATTTTGAGATGGTAATCAGCTTTTTCCATTTGCAAAAAAAATATATATATATATATGTAAATGTCCAAAAGTAGAAGTAAAAATCCTCCAGTTGCACTGCATCCAGAAACAGAAGGAATAATTGTCCAAACAGCAACAATTAAATCAATTATGGGCAAAAGTCTAGAAACAGAACTAACGGTAATCAAAACTAAAGTATCTGAGCTGCTGTACCATGCTGAGAGGCACAACTCTAGAAGCTATAAATATTTTTTGACAGCAGCCACCCGCCATACCTTAACATATAAGGCCAATATTGGCCTCTTTAACCTTGCTACCTGTTTTGTATCACATAGATTGTAAGATTCTTTTAACAACTTAGAAAGTTTTAATTGGGTTGGCTCCCAGAAACTACACATTGTTCAGAATTTTAAAATCAAATAATCAGTTGCTATTAAATGTCCCTCGGACTTGACTTAAGAACAAAGGATGTGGTGCTCATTCTGTTGTTGTTCTTATTGTTGGGGAACTAAAAAGTGACAAACTTATGGAATAAAAGAAATCATCACACAGGGCTCATATCTGCTCTTCTCTGATCAGGCCAACCAGGAGGAGATTTATTTAGCACATCTGCATACACATTACAAATTCAACAGCAACAAGTCTCCTGAAAATATCCCAAAATCTCCCCAGTTTTAATGGTTACAAGACCTTTTATAGGATTTTATATCTATTTGTGTGCATTTGGATGTTTCTCTGGAATAAGTTACCCTTCTGTGGGCAGATCTGCCCACAGTCTGGGTAATTTTAAATCACTTCTAAAAACTTTTATTTGTTGGCATTCAATTGAGGTCTGATACTGTAAGG
>NW_015116050.1:13244-20152 GCF_001443285.1 Poecilia latipinna
GCGGGCCACATGTGGCCCGCAGGCCTTGAGTTTGACACATGTGCTGTAAGGTTTCTGTTGGGATGGTTTAGTTTTATTTTTAGATTCTAGATAAACTTCGTGATTTTATATTTTTCATACGTGTCCTAAATAAACTTAACATTAACAGAGAGTTGATGCTAGTATGTCAGAAAATGAACTATTTACATAATATTACCTTCCGGTTCTTTTGCACAGTGCACCATTAATATTCCCTACAGAGAATTTACACAGAACAGCAGAAGCACAGGCTCCCGCATGAGAAAAGAAAACAATACAGTCAAATGATCAATGCGTTAATGTTGCTCATTGGATTGGGTTATAACCAAAGGCACACATCAAAGCATCAGTCAATGGAAAAGTGGAACTAGAACGGCTCAAACCAACAATTCTGAGTGCAGCAGAGGGAGAATGCAGAAGGTTTCCATCAGTGGTAACTGTAACTTTAATTTCAGTTGTAAATAAAAAGCATAATTTCAGAATAATTACATCAATAATGCAGTACGTTATGCTGCATTACTAAAGCTCATCAAGAGTTGTATAGCTGAAAAAAATCAACAAGATAACAGTGGGATGAATCTAAGCTGCGGTAGCATCTGAGTAATAACAGTTTAAGATATAGAAAATGCTTCAGAACCATAACCTGACGTGGGTCTGTGTCTGCTAACATGGAAGACACTGATGGATACCAGATGCAAAGGCTACCCGAGTCTTTATAGTTAGCTGTCTGGTGGCAGTGCTTTGGTTCAGAACAGAAGTAAGCAGGATATATCTCTGAAAATCCAATGACATTTGTCATTAAAATGTTTAACACATTTTTAATGTTTTCGGGCATGGTGAGCTCCTGAACTTTGGAAACAGCTGGAGGTTGTTCTGGATTTGAGCCACTGCAGAGATGCAAACACACCCTGGACAGAGAGAACAGGACTGTGGGGTTTTGCTACTCTTCAAGCCTTCCTTGGTCCCCGTTGTCTGGGCTTGCCGGCATCTGGGAAATCTGCAGAAAGAGGGAAAGAGGAAAACACACCTAAAGATAAGATTACTCTGGACACTATTGTGTAAGCAGGACAGTCAAATGGACTCATGTTAAATGCACTGACTTTATATAGAGCTTTTGTACTCATTAACCACTCAAAGCACTTTAGAGCTATATTCACACACTGACACACAGGTCGCTAGGCAACTTGTTCATATGTGGCCCTCGACACTCTAGCAAAAGTTATCTTCACTCTTCTATAAGAAGGTCATCGTGGTGCGTTACCTGGTTATCAATACACTGGAACTGCCAGTTCCAGTGTGTGTTGTAGAGGAAAGGTCGAAGGTCAAAGCGATTGTCATCAGGACTGTAGCTCTCAGCATGGTAGGAAGGAGTAACTGTGGTCATCTTGTGGCGGTTCACCGAGTACATCCTGAAGAAGTGTTTCACCTTCTGGGCCACCTGCACAAACAAGCAGCTGTTCGAGTCCAGAGCACAGAGGAGCCAAACTGATGCAGAATGCCTTCCAGGAGCTTATGAGATTAAAGAAACCCTGAAGATTTCAGGAGTCAGATTTTCTTGTAATCTAGTAAAGTAAACACTAATGCTAATGCAACGACACAAAAACCTAAACAAATGAACAAAATAACTTAAAAATGTTAAAAACTAGAAAGGTTCATCCAGGGTTCATACCTTTAGATGTCTGAAATGTGATATGGAATTTGAGGTTTGTTTTTGTTGTCTGTCTGTCCTTATGACCCCTCTGACATCTGCTGACTCAGATATTCACCAGATAGATGCCCTAGCCTCATTTTCAGCAAGGTTTTCTGTTAAACTTCATGTTTTGTTAAAATTCAACATTGGGAATTCATCATTTTTGCATCCTGCTATTTGGTTGATGCAAATTAAACTGAAATTGGACAAAGAAATTACTGTAATATAACAGTGCTTTCAGATCCCTTGTGTTGTGCAGTGTGCACACTAACCAGATTAGTAGCCAACTAACCTGAGTAGGTGAAAGGACATCCCTCCACAGATGAATGAGCTTACAGAACATACTGAAGGGTCCACACTTTGAGATCTTCCGCAGCCTTCCAATCACTGATAACTCAGAATACATCATTCCCATGTCTGACTGAAGAAAGAGAAGAAACAAGAATATCACACATTTAAACCACATCAGCAAGACTTGTGATGGAGGTCTTTCAAATTGGATTTCCAGTAAAATCTAAGCAGACAGAAGATATTATGGACATTTAATCTAATGTGATTGGAGAGACGAAGGGTGGATAGACTGGCAGTGATTGATTAATCTGCATTTCCCACAACATTGCACAAATCTTCTTTTGCTTTGTTCAGTTAAAGAAGTAATTGCTGAGGACCAAACAAGGTCCTGCAGTGAGTTCCCAGCTGGTAAGCAGATGGTTATCGGATTATAACTGGTTTATGTTTAATTTTTCTGGCATTTACAAACATGCAGTGTTTGATGAATGTCAGCAACTACACAGGTTACACACAACCCAAAGAAATCTGAGCACAGGTTTCAGAGGGACACGTCGTCAGCAATACAGTTTAGTTTCTAGTCTATGGGAGTAACTTACCAACATTTCATATACACACACCAACAAACAGTTCATGTGCCTGCGAGCGTCAGTCTCTACCTCATCTGTCTGGGACAGCTGTCCGTCCTTCAGAGGCTCCAGTTCAGCAGTGGGGGGAGCAGCCAGGATGCTGCACAGCACAAAAAACACGTACACAAACTGAGACACACAGAGGACGATGCATACACATTCCTGACAGGTCCTTGTTTTTTTTTTTTTTTTGTTTGTTTTTTTAAGTGAAATCTTCTTTAAAGCAGAGTCCTGAACTCCTCTCACCCTTTCAAAGCGGTAAGCTGGAACTGCTCTGCACAGTAAGCAAGGAAGCTCTTCAAATCCATCTTGCTGATTCCACCAATGGGGTTTATGTCTGCACTGGAACAGTCATACTTGGTGAAATATCCTGTAAGGCTGAGCAGGAGAAATTATTTAACACGGGGAAAAACAGCATTTTTCCCATGTTACAAGTGAAATAATCTGCCAGTGGAAGTAGTACTTTTTCATAAATATTAAGGAATTATTTATTTAAAACAAGTTTCTGTATGCTGTTGCTTGTAAATTAGTTTTGTCTTATTTAAAGTGTACTTAAGATATTTGCACTAGAAACTAGATACTTGGTAAGATTTTGTGATTTTGCAGTGCATGCACAGCTGATCTAAAATGTTTCCATGCTAAGAGGAATTTCTGGAAACAGAATTATTAGGGGGAAACTTAATGATTACAGAACAGTTGTCTATTTAATATCCCAGGAGATTTGTTTATTAATAGATTGATATGTTTTTTCTATTTAAACAGGTTAAAGCCCTGAGGAAACTACAGTTCTGTTCCTACCTTTTGTCAGAGTCGCTTTAACAGCTTGGTTGTGTACAATCTTTCTGTATTAATGTCTACAAGAACTTTAAATAGGGAACCCATTTTTGTCCAAATAATTACATGTTACCTTTTGGAACCAAGAACCTAAATCTAACAAGAGATTTAGTTTCACCATTTTGCATCCGATTTTTGTATCACTTACAGCAACAGATTCATTTATGCCACTGGCATTATCAGATGAATATAATCTGGATTATTTGTGTGCATATAAACTTTGCAGGCCACAATACAAATTATGTGCAGTAAACCAAAGGTCTATGAAGTACCAACCATTCCAGTCATTTGTAATAGTACCTCTCATCGACGTTGGCTGAGCCCAAAACCAGCAGTCCTCCAGGCCTACCACGAGCCCACAAACTCAGCTGGGCGAAAAGATAAGCCAAGACCATCCTGACCCGAGCCTGGTAACGGCACAAACACACTTCTGATCAAAACCTCAAGAGGAATCTCAACTAACAAAATGACTTGCCTACATAGTGGCACATGTTTTACATAAACCCTGTCAGTCATTTCACCATTTTGCATGTTTGCAGTTTTGGTGTCTTCATACCTGACTTTTTCAGGCACAAATAGGAGTCACCAACCGAGGGTGTTTTTGATTAGTCACGCATCTTTTTGAGAGTCTGAGTCATTTTATAAATGCTTAGTCAAGCAAAGATTTGGAATAATTTCTATATTCTTCATATAATCTTAAATAATAGATTGTAATTTCATACAACAGGGAAAAAATGGTTTTTCCTCATTTTTTCCAGTTTAGGGTTATGTTATGTTATGTTAGATTAGGTTATGCCAGTAGTGGGTAGGGTTAGGGTTAGGGTAAGTTGCTGTATGTTTGGGGCTATTATCTTACTTGGTAAGACCCACTGTTGTCATCTTTAGATTCTTATAAAATCCTACATTTCTCAATTCATCCTTCAGTTATGCAAGTCTGCCAGTACCTTTTGCTGTGACAATGACAGCCACATCAATTGTGTTTCCAGCAGTAGACTTCAATTTTGGCATGGTGTTTTTTGGGGAGGGTGTTTAGGACCGTCTCCTCCAGATTATATAAAAAAAATTTCAGTTCTGCCCTCATCTGACCAGATTATTCTCTTCTACAGAATCCCAATGTTTCAATGGCTTTTCTTTGTGATAATGGCTTTCCACTGGCATCTCCATCATGTAGCCTATTTTTCTACTAGTGCCTCCTTTCTGTAGGTCTTGAAACATTTATGATATGTCAGCTGAAGTTATTTATGGGTTGTTTTTTTTGCATCCCGTTTTTCTGCCAGTTGTGGCTGAAACTCCTGTTGGTTTCCTTGAGGGTTGACTACAACAAAGATCCTCATTTCCCACATCTTAGAGTTTGAGGACTGCAGACTGTCACTTTTAGTTGCCAGGCAAATTTTTATGTCTACGGACATAAAAACTACCCTGAAACTGACCATATGATTGAATTGTTTTGGGATGAACTGGATTTGGACTGAATTGGATTCTGTATATTTTAATATGAAATGTTTTGCCTTGCGCTTCGAAGTGTTTGATTAAACATACTAATTATACGGCAAACTTTTTGTGTCAGTAGTTGTATTTGAACTTTAATAGTGTTAGTTGGTCAAAATCAGTTTGAGCCTTATTACTCATTGGCCTATTGGTTGATGCCGTAGTTCAAAATGTAGGGGTAATTCTGTTACCAAGAAACTGTGTACAGATAATCCCCACCACATTCACATTCTGCATCATACTTTGAACGTGTTGAACGACATTCTGTCTTCTTCACACCTCAAACAGGAAACAAAGTGATTGTGAAACCACTCAATGGTCAGAGCTACCAGCATCAGAGCAAACACTGTGGTTAAACTGTCACAGCAGAGAAAGAACTCCAATCCAAGAAGTGCTAAAACATTCAGTTCCGTGATGACTGATAATGAGAGACAGAGCATGAGGAGAGGTCTCACCTGCACATTCTGCAGAGCCAGGTTCTCTCTGTTGCTTCCACCATTTGCACGAAACTGTGGCCACCGTCCAGTTACCACTGAAAAGATACCCAGAATGCCTTTGACAGCCACATCTATGTTAATATTCACATGTGTGCTACGAGAAAGACATGAAAAAGAAGAAAAACAGAAACCTTTATGAAGAACAACTTTCCTTCCTCAGAAAATTAAGTTGAACTGTACAGACAATCTCTCAGACATTGCTCTCAGATACAAGTGTTTGTGTGTTATTCAAAGTTGGAGTTCAAAATATAAAAGATAAAATTCAACATTTTGATGAAAGTCTACCTTCCAATCTCCCCAGCCAGGTCCCTGGCTCTGCTGCATGTATCCTGGGAGGAATTTTCACTGGCCATGTAACAGGTGGTAAAGAGGCGAGCACACAACTCCTTTGGGTTCTGCGGTGTGTAGGCGTCATCTCCAACCACTCTGCGAACATCCTTCAGCACCTGGCTGTCTGAAAAGTCAACATCATTTTAAATAAGAAACATGTTTAACAGACAACTTCTTTTCTGTTTGGCACCCTGTTTACTGACATTACATTAAGAAATGGACTTTATGGTAGCTAAGATGAACCTGAGACTGAAAATCAGTCGGCGTGTACTGCATTCCTGGTTTCTACAGTGCAGAATGTAGTGAGACATAAAGTTGTGAAAAGCTCACTCCATCAAGACTGGGTCAGTGACAGCCACACATTTTCATAGAATTTTTTCAAAATGCAAGCGGCTCATAAATGTCCCAAACATAATTTTGTCTCTGTAGATATGTCCAGGATAACCGTGGCAACATGTTCAAGTTAAGCATTCCTCTAACTGTTGGTTAACTGGTCTCTCCACATTGTGCTTTGGTCGTTTGTCCTAAGTGTCTTTCTGTGATGGTCTGGCAAGGCAGTCATTGGGCCATGGTGTACCTGTAGTGTGTTGAGAAACAGTAAAAAAAAAAAAAGATGAATACACCCTTTTTTCAATCAGAATTGGTCTTGTCTTTTGTTTTTTTTATTATTAATATTTTTATTGTTCATTGTAGACATATTTGTCATGTGCATATGTCTTGCCAGTGGGGGCGCTCTCGTGCCGCTGTGGGTCTAACAGGGAGAACGAGTCTCCTGGCTCTGGGCATGCGCGGCTCAGAATAAACGAGCTCTTGCCAGAGATACACTGTCCTCTGTGATCAACAGGTAGTATAAACGGCAACTTTTTATGGGCCATTTGAGATGTTCTGTGGGTATATGATGATTGGTCAATGTTTTCGTAGTGTTGTGGTGTTTTTGTTTCTCTTGAGGATGTACTTATTTGTGGTGGGCTTGATCTTTTTTTATAACCTCTGCAACGGTTATAACAGCCCGACGTTAATGCTTAGGAACCGTTATAACTGACGGACGTTGGTGTTTACTGTTGTTAGGAGGAGCGTTTTTTTTTAGTTTGGTTATGTTAATTTAGGATTAGATTTTCTTCATTTTTTGCCATG
>NW_015116050.1:22877-26183 GCF_001443285.1 Poecilia latipinna
GTGCCGCTGTGGGTCTAACGGAGAACGAGTCTCCTGGCTCTGGGCATGCGCGGCTCAGAATAAACGAGCTCTTGCCAGAGATACACTGTCCTCTGTGATCAACAGGTAGTATAAACGGCAACTTTTTATGGGCCATTTGAGATGTTCTGTGGGTATATGATGATTGGTCAATGTTTTCGTAGTGTTGTGGTGTTTTTGTTTCTCTTGAGGATGTACTTATTTGTGGTGGGCTTGATCTTTTTTTATAACCTCTGCAACGGTTATAACAGCCCGACGTTAATGCTTAGGAACCGTTATAACTGACGGACGTTGGTGTTTACTGTTGTTAGGAGGAGCGTTTTTTTTTAGTTTGGTTATGTTAATTTAGGATTAGATTTTCTTCATTTTTTGCCATGTTATTTTATTTGTGAATTTTGTTTTATTTTATTTCTTTGTGGTAACTCTGGATGTCAATTGAATTGAACTCCTCTGCTCCTGGAGGTCAGGGAAGTGTTTCAGACTTATCAGTCCAAAGTCAAAAGAGAATTATTCTTTGAAAGTTTGTTGGAGGAGAACGGCTTCATTCCTGGTTCTCACTGCTATTTGGCTAAATTAACAACAGACAAGCATATGTGAGGCACAAGGAAGTATGCTGAACTATGCAGATTTTCATAAATAGAGTATTATTTCCTTTTTTTCACAAAAAAAGGAAAAGAACACATATGTGTTTCTGTCAACACATATGTGTAAAAAAGAACAAACAAACTGTTCCTTTTACTGAGACTTCATAGCCCTGGTTATTCACACACACATTCACATGTTGATGGTGAGCTACTAGATAGTAGCCACAGCTGTCCTGGAGCAGTCTGACAAAGGTGAGATTTCCATGCAACAGCGCCCCCTGTTGGGCCCTCTAACCACCACCAGTTAGTGGGTGAAGTGCCCAAGGACACAACAGAGGCAATCTCCTGAGCCATTATCACCACATAACCTCACCATGTTGTTAGTTCTTCATTTAACTGGATGTCATCTTTTAGAAGGACAGCCATTTATAAAGTTGCGTTAGTTAAGGTAAAACAGGAGACTCTTCTATTACTCACTGCTGTCTTCCACAGCCTGGCAGAGCAGCACACACATAGAGTGGACGATACAGGCAGTGGAGGAGCTGTCGACGCCGCCGCTCAGAGGCAGAAGGAAACCACCCTACAACAGAAGTCAGTGGCATTAGGTTTCACTAAAACTAATCACATCAGGAATGTTCCAGTCCTCACCTGGCCACTTCTCCTCAGGTAGTCCCACAGCCAACATGCTGGCCCTAGACTGAACAACCCAGAGATCCTGTCTGTAAAGAGTTCACTCTTTTTATAAATCAAGTAAAAGGCACTTTATACCTGATTTCTTCCTGTGGTGTATGAAACATCCACTGTATTGGCTGGTGTGTGGGGAGGTAGGCATCATTAGAGCTCGATAAAGAAAAATCTACTTTGATCCTATGACAAGGTTTCTGTTGTCCTTCCTACAGCAGAGAACACGACAAAGCGCAGGGTCACTCACCAAGGCAAGCAGGTGTTAACCAATTACAAGCACCATTCAGCTGTAACTCTGGGACTGACGGCAACAGCAAAAGCATGAATGATGTCATTAAAACTGCAGCTGGCTGAAGATGGATTAAAGTAATCCTCCACAAAACCAAGACGGGACTCTGGCTGAGCCACTAGTAAACATCAACATTACTGCTAGTCAGCAGAAACAGTTTGGTAAAGTTAAAAGATGACATTGAAACGAAATCTACCCAGGCTGAGAATGATTTTAGCCTTTATGTTTGTTACTTTGCTTGCATTAGTCGGGATAGTTCAGACTAATACCTGAGGGATGTTTCACAAATGTAGGATTACAAGATCAGACTTGTGTGTGCGTATGGTTGTTTGTCCTGTCTGTCTTTGTGTTGCCCCGCAACAGACTGGCGACCTGTCCAGGTTGTACCCTGCCTGTTGCGCGAAATGTCTTGCTGGAGATAGGCACCAGCTACATTGGGACAAACATAATCCCCCCTCTCTCTTACGGGATCAAAATCATATTATTTTATCTTAAACTGTGCATTTGTTTAATTATATGCCAAAACTAAAGTTAATTTATGTTGTAAATGACATTTTAAGATAAGTTAAAATGATAAAAAAGCAGAAACAGACAAATAAGACAAGAGAATCGCAGCAAAACGTATTGGTTTCTGATTGGTGTGACTGCTGACTGAAGAGATAGACAGTTAACCTAGGAGAAGGCCAACTGCACAGGATAAATCGCCATGGATAACTTTTGTGTGGAACCAAATAGAGGCTCAATTAAGCCAGGATATCTGTAAAATCTGTAAGAGCCCTTTGGTGACTAGGAAGCTCAGCTGCAGTGATTTTGTGGATGCTTTATCTAGTGTTAGTGGGAAATAAGCTGAATGGGTCATGAAGGCTGAACAGTCAGTGATTTATGTACAGCTCTGGAGAACATCCAAATACTGATAATGAGCACACACTGTACATCTTTCTTCACTTGTTCCCACTAAAATGAAGAACAGCAAGTCATTAATATTTGGACAGCTTGATACTAATGTTGTCCTAAAGTTGCTTTTTCAGGCCCCACAACCTGTTAGAAGCTGAAGTAAAAAAAACAAAAAAACACCACAAGACACAAGTTCCAGCTTCCAAAAACTCAGAGCAGATGTTTTCTAACCATGAGTGGCTGGCAGAGTTC
This sequence comes from Poecilia latipinna, assembly GCF_001443285.1. Lineage (NCBI taxonomy): Eukaryota > Metazoa > Chordata > Actinopteri > Cyprinodontiformes > Poeciliidae > Poecilia > Poecilia latipinna. The sequence goes on from NW_015116050.1 coordinate 25,599, forward strand.
TCCTCTGTAACTGCAAACGTCCTCCAGATCCAGAGTGGCTGTAATCACTTCCTGTAGTAAAAGCAAACACTTCCCAGGTTATAGTGGCACACTTTAAAAGTTCAGTAGCACTCAACAGGTCAATCTGGAAACATTGGGACTCTCCACTAAAATAATCACATGCCACATATATACACACAGACACATACACCCAGGGATATCATATATGTGCAGGTTCGTCTTGAACCGTGTTGCCATGCCTACCACATCATCAAGGGAAAACTGTGCTCCACGAGCTACGACCTCTCCATTGATGGCCACCATGGCACAGCCGTCATAGTACAGCCGGTCTCCATCACAGCCCCTCTGATTGGCATACAGGTAGATCCCTCCACTCTGAAACGACACCAACAACTTACAACATGTACAACTGTACAAACAAGCATGTCGCTCTTCTCCACTGTTGTGGTACAACCCTGCCCTCTAGTGTTTCAGTGGTCAAGCAGTGCACAAAGTTTCCTAGAACATAACTCTAATGCAGTGGTTCTTAACCTTTTTTGAGGTACCGAACCCACCAGTTTCATATGCACATTCACTGAACCCTTC
>NW_015116050.1:30713-35951 GCF_001443285.1 Poecilia latipinna
GAAGGGTTCAGTGAATGTGCATATGAAACTGGTGGGTTCGGTACCTCAAAAAAGGTTAAGAACCACTAACCTTTTTCTAATGTCTATGTTTTTAGGTCAGTGAGATGAAATGTATTACTACATTCAATCTTTTCTATGTCAACAGGCAAGTTGTTGTTCCAGGTCTGCTGGGGAGTGACTACCTTGGTGGTGGCTGTCTTGATGAGGTTGACTCTTTGGTCGGCTTTACGGAGCTCATGGTGGCTGGCAGAAGAGTTGGTGAAGATTTCAACACCATCTAGCCCCATCTGAATATGAGGGCTGAGGAAACAATAACTGTATATCAGAGCTGGATATACTGTTAGCATGTCCTAACATGCTAACAGAATCAAGAAAAGTGAAAAAAATAAAACATCTTGAAGTGTTGCTCACTCGGTTTCTTCAGAATCACAAAAAAATTTATTTTACTAAAGTGAAAGTCAGATTAATAGCAAAAGCCTCTTTTCTTTTAATGTACATTTGAATTTCCAATCAAAATGTCTCCATTTGATCTAATTGAAGGAAGTGACCTGTGTGATTGTGTCTCTGTCTGAGCTGCTCTACCTGTTGGGATTCCAGAGCTCTGCACAGATTTCCGTGCCAATACTGGTGTCCTTAGTGGACAGCACACAATCCCCAAATGGGACAGTGTCCTGAGGAACCGAAGACAAACAGACACTGTTATGACAACTGCTCTGAGGACTCACCAGCCAGCTGGTAAATTAAAACAATATTCTTCAAAAACATTCTAGAAATGAAAGGATGAAATCATGAAGTAGATTACATCACCAGTCACAAGTCAGTACCTGGCCGGTTACTTCCTGGATCATTCTGGGCAGGAAATACTCTTCCACCTGTCTTAACACACAAGCTCACAGGATTAGATTTATGCATAAACTAAAATCATGGTGTGCGAGTAGAACAACAGGGTGAGATAGCTCCAGACACACAACGTTGGTCAATACAGCATCCTTAAGCTTTACTATATTTTTTTCTTTCTCTGGGTCACAGAAATAATGAAAAATCAATTTTTTCCTTACATCAGAGTTAAAAGCCTGTTTTTTTCAGAGAAGAGTAGCTTCACATTTCCACAAGGGAATAACACTAATGGCTTAAGAAACATTAATTTTTTATGGGGATATTGTTTTTGTCAATAGATTTTAAGGTACTGGATTTAAACAAAAATATGACAGAATAAAACATTGTATCAAACTTCCTACAGTAGGTACTATGAAAAGAAGCCATACTGATTACACAAGTTATGCTACTTTTGTGAGTCTAAGCAAATGATGTTTTACTGGCCAAAAGGTTTTAAAAGCAGCTGCATTAGCACAAGTGAACCACACTGGTTAAGTAGAACATCAAGACAACACAACAGACCACCGCAGTATAGTCTGAACTGACAATGATAAAGGTTGGTGCTATACATGGACAATGTGCCGCTCAAAAGTAGCTTTGTTACTATAGAAGTACTGCAGCAGTTTTTCATTCTGTTAAAGGAGAGTTTTCCTTTCCACCATTGCCACATGCTTCCTCAGTAAGTCAATGCATACTGTTGGCTTTCCTTAGAAAACTGAACCAACTGAATTAAATTTAACTGTGACCAACTGACCATCAATCTGTCTTTGTTTCATGAAGTGAATTGAGAGGCCATTTGTTGTGAATCAACACAAAAAAAAAACAACATATTGTGTTGAATAAATTGAATTTAGTAGAGACTAACCTTAACCGACTCCAAGGTGAGAACCAACGCATCTCTCTGTAGGTGCCAGAATTTGCCATCAACATCTTAGGTCTGATTAGCAGGATTTTTCTACAGGAAGCAAAAATAATGCAGATTTATAGTTTTTGCTACACAATGAAAAAATTTATCTAGCTCAAACAGGTGCCAAACATTCTAGACTGTAGTTGTGGTTGGACTAAACCTCTGACATACCTGTTCAGAAAGAGGACACGGCAGTTGTAGCGCACATTATGATGCATGATAGGCCTGAGAGAAAAACAAGAGAAAGTCACACGTGGGGCCTTGAAAATATATTCATAACTCTGAAAGTTAAACTCTTTTTTTCACTTCATAACTTCTGTGGAGCCGCATCAGTTCTGCAGTGGTCTGTGCTTTTTACGGTCTAATTAACTTTTTCTGCACCTTTATTTATTTCCGCAAGATAAAATGCCGGCTGCTCTGTTTAGATTATAAACAGGCTTAACATTGCATTCTCTTAACAGTAGTTTTCTCTGGTCTGTAATGGAGACTTGAATTAAACGTGCCATTTCAACCAAAGGTTTGAAATGCGCTTCCTAACCAAATGCTCCAAAGCGTTCAGTCCATAACTCTTCAACATGTCAGCTCCCAGTCAGAAAGATGCATTTAGTTCAGGATTTTTTTAATTGATTGATTTTAGTTGCCTCTACGATGAACTCTTTGCGTAAAGTCTGTAATGTCTGCCCGTGTGAACCAGTCAGGGTGTGAATTGACAAGGGTGTGTGTCGGATAGGCTTCAAATTTTCCCTTTGTTAAAAAAAATAACCGGTCAAATACGGAAAATATTCCGTTAATACGACCTCTGGTCTCCACTAAGTTTTCCTCCAGAAATGGAGGAAAACATTTTCCAGTATTCCATCTTCCCAGTGGAATACTGGAAAATGGTGTTTGATTTCATTCTTATTGCATTTATATATATAGTTTAAAAAATATGCTGAACAAAGAAGGAAGAACCGAGTTTTACAGATAAGTCTGTAAATGAATTACTGCACTTTCATTCTGTGTTCACAAAAGCTTTTGATAATAAATATTTCTTGTAGACTACTATAAATATGACTGCACTGCAGAGTGTTGCTCCTTTTGTTTGTAGCAACTGGGTCAAACACCGGCGTCATCTTGTGGCACAATGAGGGCAAGTCAAACCGCAAACAACCAAGACTGAATACACAGAAGGGGAGGAAGTTGTGAGCGATTTATCTGTGGTTTTGAATGAAGAAGCTAGATGGAGTGAAGAAGATAAAGCTGGTTCTACTGACGGACTGCAACCCTATTTTCTGAGCCATGTTATTCAGGAAGCAATACTGCATCGTTTCTGGGGAGGAAGAGTCCAACAGTTGAAGCGATTTTACATCTACTCTATTTCAAGATAACACTTACATTCCCACATCACAGATGATGTCCTGGGTAACCGGGGATTCCAGAAGAGTCTTCAGGGCCTGAAAGCTATGAAGCAGCGTGTCTGACTCATAGAAGTGGTCTGCACAGCCATACCCACTGTCAGATACACACCAGACAGAGAGAAAAGGGATTTTAGCAAAGTGAAGTAAAACCAAATCAAAACAGAAACTAAGCCCTCTGATTGGTCAGTATAAATTCATAGTTGTTTTTTTTTGATTGAAACACATAAAAACATGGACTGTGTTTGCTGTTTTGTGAAAAACTATAGAACTGATGCTACAACCACTCACAGAGCATAACATTTACTCCACAAAAGATCACTGCTGATAGCGTTGCTGCTTGACATTGAGTAGAAACGCTTGCTCAAGAGACTGGGAAACTCCTGTACCATGCTTAAAAATCTATTGTTTCAGCACACTAGCTTTTTGTTATCAAATAAAAATGGTTTGATACTATATGTGACATGTTGGTCATGTAAAGCATTAATTGCATTATAAAAGCAGGTGGATTAGGTGACTTCTTATCAATATAGAACATACTGTACTTAATGCAGAACTTGATGTTGGTTTGTTTTTCTTCCTACCATATCTCCAGCTCTGGACCCAGCCGATATTTGGCTCCATTTGCCTTTGCTACCTCGATACCTGCAGAAACACACACGGAGCAGGATGCATTACCGCCTTTAGATGTAGAAAAAAACCTGGTTGCCTATACTGTAATATTTCTGCACTAAAATAAATTCATCCAAAACTTTCTGATTTTTATGTGAAAATTGAAAAATTGAAAGCCACCGATCATCCTTTTGCTTCCACTTTTCCTGTTTGTGACCTAAAAATGCCAATAAGATCCATTAAAGATCTGGTTGTTACTTGACAGAATCAGAAAAAGTTCAAGGGGCATTGTCTTGTAAAACATTATACTGCAGAAATGTTCTAACTTAATCAGGGTGGAACAACACTCACACTTTAACAATACATACATCTATTTAAAGTAACAGCTTGGGATTTTTTTGCATCTCAACAAAGGGACACAAACAAAATTAAAACTAACTAAATTCAAAAAAGAACAATGTTAATATTTTATGACAATTGTTTTTTGAAGGGAACTAAGGGTGTTTTTGCTAGTTATTTTGTATTTTTGCCTTTTCGTAGATGACATAGATTGGGTCTTTCACACCAAACGTTTTTGGTTATAAAAGGAACCGTCTTTCCCACCGATCATCTATTATTTCTAATGTCATACCCACTAGAGTATGCTGTTGCTCCAGTACATCACAACTTGCTCATAGAACCAGGGACAGAAGCTGGGCTGAAATACATGCTTATATCTACTTATATCTAGTATGGTTGTGTGGAGTGCTGCTGCCTACCTACAACAGTCAACAGGCGAGAAGCGGGGTCACACAGGACAGGTCGCCAGTCCATCACAGGGCTACATAGACGGACAGTCTCTACACAGACTCCTATTTGCATTCTAACTCATTTTAAAAACTTTATCTTTCTTACCATCCAGTGTGGAAAAAAACATAGATTAACTTCTGACTCTGGATTAAACCCCACATGATTCCTTATTGTGACAGGTTCAAACATTGACCAAACTAATGTTTTATACCCTCCCCGCCAATCTAGTTCAGACTGTACAAAACCTGCTTCAACAGTAATAACAGTAAACAAATGGTCACATTCTTAATTTAACTCCATCCATGCTCTCATTTTCAGATATTTATTGGTGTTTCAATAGGGAAAAAACCTGACATTCACTCCATGCTGGTCTATTTCCCCCTCCACCTCACCATACAGACACACAACCTATTATTCATCTCTTCTCTGTTGGCAACAAACTGCGCTTGGACATTTTAAAATCATGGACCTTTCAAATGTGTGTCAGTTGGACACTGTGCTGACTGGTGGGGAAATTAAGAACTGCTGTTGCATAGTTGAAAACATTGTGCATATTCTTATGGAATATTTACTGCAGTACTGTGTATATATTTTGTATTTATTTTTGGGTTCTACGTATGTGGTGTTCACTTTAATTTTTCTTCTTTAAAATACATGGTA
>NW_015116050.1:36139-41731 GCF_001443285.1 Poecilia latipinna
ATAGGCTTCAAATTTTCCCTTTGTTAAAAAAAATAACCGGTCAAATACGGAAAATATTCCGTTAATACGACCTCTGGTCTCCACTAAGTTTTCCTCCAGAAATGGAGGAAAACATTTTCCAGTATTCCATCTTCCCAGTGGAATACTGGAAAATGGTGTTTGATTTCATTCTTATTGCATTTATATATATAGTTTAAAAAATATGCTGAACAAAGAAGGAAGAACCGAGTTTTACAGATAAGTCTGTAAATGAATTACTGCACTTTCATTCTGTGTTCACAAAAGCTTTTGATAATAAATATTTCTTGTAGACTACTATAAATATGACTGCACTGCAGAGTGTTGCTCCTTTTGTTTGTAGCAACTGGGTCAAACACCGGCGTCATCTTGTGGCACAATGAGGGCAAGTCAAACCGCAAACAACCAAGACTGAATACACAGAAGGGGAGGAAGTTGTGAGCGATTTATCTGTGGTTTTGAATGAAGAAGCTAGATGGAGTGAAGAAGATAAAGCTGGTTCTACTGACGGACTGCAACCCTATTTTCTGAGCCATGTTATTCAGGAAGCAATACTGCATCGTTTCTGGGGAGGAAGAGTCCAACAGTTGAAGCGATTTTACATCTACTCTATTTCAAGATAACACTTACATTCCCACATCACAGATGATGTCCTGGGTAACCGGGGATTCCAGAAGAGTCTTCAGGGCCTGAAAGCTATGAAGCAGCGTGTCTGACTCATAGAAGTGGTCTGCACAGCCATACCCACTGTCAGATACACACCAGACAGAGAGAAAAGGGATTTTAGCAAAGTGAAGTAAAACCAAATCAAAACAGAAACTAAGCCCTCTGATTGGTCAGTATAAATTCATAGTTGTTTTTTTTTGATTGAAACACATAAAAACATGGACTGTGTTTGCTGTTTTGTGAAAAACTATAGAACTGATGCTACAACCACTCACAGAGCATAACATTTACTCCACAAAAGATCACTGCTGATAGCGTTGCTGCTTGACATTGAGTAGAAACGCTTGCTCAAGAGACTGGGAAACTCCTGTACCATGCTTAAAAATCTATTGTTTCAGCACACTAGCTTTTTGTTATCAAATAAAAATGGTTTGATACTATATGTGACATGTTGGTCATGTAAAGCATTAATTGCATTATAAAAGCAGGTGGATTAGGTGACTTCTTATCAATATAGAACATACTGTACTTAATGCAGAACTTGATGTTGGTTTGTTTTTCTTCCTACCATATCTCCAGCTCTGGACCCAGCCGATATTTGGCTCCATTTGCCTTTGCTACCTCGATACCTGCAGAAACACACACGGAGCAGGATGCATTACCGCCTTTAGATGTAGAAAAAAACCTGGTTGCCTATACTGTAATATTTCTGCACTAAAATAAATTCATCCAAAACTTTCTGATTTTTATGTGAAAATTGAAAAATTGAAAGCCACCGATCATCCTTTTGCTTCCACTTTTCCTGTTTGTGACCTAAAAATGCCAATAAGATCCATTAAAGATCTGGTTGTTACTTGACAGAATCAGAAAAAGTTCAAGGGGCATTGTCTTGTAAAACATTATACTGCAGAAATGTTCTAACTTAATCAGGGTGGAACAACACTCACACTTTAACAATACATACATCTATTTAAAGTAACAGCTTGGGATTTTTTTGCATCTCAACAAAGGGACACAAACAAAATTAAAACTAACTAAATTCAAAAAAGAACAATGTTAATATTTTATGACAATTGTTTTTTGAAGGGAACTAAGGGTGTTTTTGCTAGTTATTTTGTATTTTTGCCTTTTCGTAGATGACATAGATTGGGTCTTTCACACCAAACGTTTTTGGTTATAAAAGGAACCGTCTTTCCCACCGATCATCTATTATTTCTAATGTCATACCCACTAGAGTATGCTGTTGCTCCAGTACATCACAACTTGCTCATAGAACCAGGGACAGAAGCTGGGCTGAAATACATGCTTATATCTACTTATATCTAGTATGGTTGTGTGGAGTGCTGCTGCCTACCTACAACAGTCAACAGGCGAGAAGCGGGGTCACACAGGACAGGTCGCCAGTCCATCACAGGGCTACATAGACGGACAGTCTCTACACAGACTCCTATTTGCATTCTAACTCATTTTAAAAACTTTATCTTTCTTACCATCCAGTGTGGAAAAAAACATAGATTAACTTCTGACTCTGGATTAAACCCCACATGATTCCTTATTGTGACAGGTTCAAACATTGACCAAACTAATGTTTTATACCCTCCCCGCCAATCTAGTTCAGACTGTACAAAACCTGCTTCAACAGTAATAACAGTAAACAAATGGTCACATTCTTAATTTAACTCCATCCATGCTCTCATTTTCAGATATTTATTGGTGTTTCAATAGGGAAAAAACCTGACATTCACTCCATGCTGGTCTATTTCCCCCTCCACCTCACCATACAGACACACAACCTATTATTCATCTCTTCTCTGTTGGCAACAAACTGCGCTTGGACATTTTAAAATCATGGACCTTTCAAATGTGTGTCAGTTGGACACTGTGCTGACTGGTGGGGAAATTAAGAACTGCTGTTGCATAGTTGAAAACATTGTGCATATTCTTATGGAATATTTACTGCAGTACTGTGTATATATTTTGTATTTATTTTTGGGTTCTACGTATGTGGTGTTCACTTTAATTTTTCTTCTTTAAAATACATGGTATTGAAAGTTAGTTATTCTTTTGTATTGTTTTACTGATTATGGACATCAGCTCCAGGAGATGCAGCTAGTCTTCTGATATTATGTGCCATAATATCAAAAGATATTATGGTCTTCTGATTAATGTACTAATGTCCCTTAGTACATTAAACACCACTACACAACCACAACACCACCAGTCCATAGGCATCTACTCAGTCCATGTCGGCCAAAGAATAAGTCCACCTTTTGTGCTGCTGTGCTTTAAATCTTTTGATACTCTATGCAGCATCCCTAATCTTGTGCAATGCAGTTAAAAAAAAAGATGTAACAAATTGATATGCGACCCCCGCTTACACCATACTTACCTCATCATTTGTGTATTACAGAGCTTTTTTGATTAATTGCTTAAGCTTTCTTTCATAATATCAAGAAAGAAAAAAAACTAAACACAGAAATTAAAAAACCCCCAAACGAATAGAGTATAATTAGTTGGCCAACTGTAGGCACCATGGAGCACCATAATTGTAGTAATACATCAACAAACACACAAAAAACCTAATTAGAATAATTTTTTGACTAGGTCAGTACAAGAAAAATAATGTGTGTGTGTGTTGGTGTGTGAGATTAGGCAATAATCTATTATGTCTACCCAGAAACCCATTCAGAAAAATAAAGTAATTTCATTGCCACCACTGCATTTATCGATATTTCAAACCCATTATATATATGGGTGAAAGTGACTTTGATTAAATAATCAATGCAGGGTTTTTGTTATTTTAGTTTTTTGGCATATGCCTCCAGGTCTTAAATCTATTTTGTGGGATTCTAAAAATGGGTTTGAAATATAGATAAATGCAGCTACCTTATTTTTTGCGTAAACATAACACTTTCCAGATGTATATATTTGGTAAGAAAGTTTGTCCAGATGATGATATGTAGTGACGTTTTTTGATTTCTAGTTAAGAAGTTTTTTCTTTTTTTTTGGCAATAGAGAAACAAGAAATGGATCTTTGCATTTATCTTGAAAATTTTCAACTTCAATGTGATTACCAAGTATACAGAGAATTATTGAAATGGGGACTCTGCAACCCAAAATGGTGGAGAGTTTTTCGGTTACTGATATCCAGAAGAGTTGAAGGTGTGCAAGTCCAAATGGTATGAAAGTAGGTGTTGATGCTGTTCAAAGTGTATTGTGTCCAAATTTTGCAATTGGTAACACCCATTTTAAATATTTGTCTTTGAGCGATGTGAGATTTGTGAATCATTTTATAATATATAAGTTGTAGGTTTGTGCTAGTGGTGGCAGAAAACTTGTTACAGATTTGGATCCAAAAGGCAGAGGTAGGAGAGAAGGTCAGATCAGTTTCCAATTTGTGTGCTGGGATTGCTGTTGTGATGTCTGAGGATCAAATTATACTATCTGGATGCAAGTTTTCTTATAGTATCAGAAATTTGTATTAAATAATTTAACAATTGAGGAGTTTCCAATAAATTGTTAACTAAGTTTGTTTTGGATTTAAAGAAGTGTTTAAGATGTTGAAGAGAAATTCTTCTCTCCCAACTCTAAACCTCTGAATCAAATCACAGAAAAGTACAAATTGATTATTGTGAAATACATGTTGCAGCTGAGTGATTCCATTTTCTGGCCATGATGAAGAGTAGATGATATTTTAGTGATTCTCGTAACTTTCCACCAGGCTGTCAGAGTTGGCTTTATTGCTGTTGTTTAAAATTACTTATTTTTTTTGTTGATTGCATAAAAAATTGTAATTCTGATATTGAGGTGTTTCTACATTGGTTTTGCTCTGTGTGTTCATTGTTACATATAAACAGATCAGAATATATGTGTTTTTGAAGTCAATTCAAGGCTTCACACATCACGTTGTTCTCACGTTGCCTATTTATATTGCCCATTTGATGTCGCAGTAGAGCAAATGTAGCACCACGGCACATCGGCTTGGTCGAACTGTTGGATGAAATGCTTCAGTGCTTCATGAAGCTTCATCTCGCCATCAATAGTAAACAGCATTAAACGTTGTTTTCTTACAATAAACAAAGTACCACCAATTTTGTGCAAACATAAATTAAATAAATCCACTTACTCTTCAATATTCTCTCCGTGTTACCTTCAAAGTCCAGAACCCACTGATTTAAAGAGCATGTTGACAAGGTCACTTTACGGCCCATCCTCTTCTCCTTGTGCTCACAATCAACACGTCACAGTAGAAAAATAAACTGTGTATGTGTCTATATGTTCACAACTTGTTCGTACTATTCACAAAACCTTAATCAGTGAGTTGTTTGCTTCTACGGTGCTGAGTGTATTGTCACTTCCGCAGGAAAGCAACACAGCTCACTTCCTCGGCTGAAGTTTGTCAGTGTGACGCTGCACTCAGCAGGACGAAGGACATATTACAAGCCAGCAGCATTATTGTTTGGTTGTTTTTCTTTTTCTCGTTCAATGGCGGTTGGCCGACAATGTTTTGGGGCATTACTGCCACCAACTGGAATGGAGTGTGAATTGGGATACTAAATTGTTATATCGATACTACATACAAGAAAAAAATAAATTCTTAAAATCTATTTTCTATTAATTTAGTCTTTCTAAGGTTCATTAGCAAAAAGATAACATTTTAAACTATGTCCAAGTGCAGCATGTCCTGTAGATTAAGCAGTTCTCTTCTCTCAATAGGAGCAGAACAATAAAACATGTTCCCCTGTCAGTAGTGGGTTTAGGTCTGGAGACATGCTTGGTCAGTCCATCACCTTTACCCTCAGCCTCTTCAGTAAAGCAGTGATTGTCTAAGAGGTGTGTTTGGGGTCATTATCATGCTGGAACGCTGCTCTGTGATCCAGTTTCTATAGGGAGGGGATCAGGCTCTGC
>NW_015116050.1:46858-47640 GCF_001443285.1 Poecilia latipinna
ACAGCCGTTCATAATTTATTTACTAAATTATTTAGTAATATCAATACATATTTTATATAACTATACAAACACTAATAAATAAAGATTAATAATGGCACAAATAAATAATGATTAATATATATATACATATATGTGTGTGTGTGTGTGTGTGTGTGTGTGTTTATGTTTTTCAGCCAACGAGTCCAAAATCCGATGCGAGATTCATCCGTGCTGCAGTGAATCCGTCTCTCTTTATAGATATCTCCCTCTTCTTCCTCACATCGTGTCTAGGAAATTTTCAAAACAAAAACGGAAGATTTAGGATGTATCTTACTTTTGACAGAGTGAAGAAATATAAATAGTCTTTACCACCTGTGTAAACTTTGCTGGTGAATATTATAACACATAATACAAGTTTTATAATATGTGTTATATTGTTTCATTTCTAATATAGGCCCTTGTTTCAGATAATCTAAGCCAATGTTAGAGAATAATTAATTTTTTTAGATTTACGGAATCTCAGTTGCTGAACCCGTATTACACCAAGCACTGTAGCTAATATTAGCTGGTATCTCGCCGGTGGACATAAATACAGTAAAGTAATATTCTAATCACAATATATACACAATAATATGTCCATCTTACTTGTGAAATGTCTGTGGAGTCCTCACATCAATAATCCATCGATCCGAACAACAATATCCCTCAGTGCTGAGGCATTTTCTGCTGTTTTGGTTGAGCAAAGTAGTAGGTTATACCTCTCCAAGAGGGCCGCCGTATTTCCTGCGCCGGAGCGGCCAATG
>NW_015116051.1:0-6352 GCF_001443285.1 Poecilia latipinna
TTAGATGTGTGAATTCAAGACTTTTTAATGACACGCTGACACCCTTTAATGAGATTAATCAATTTGTTAGTAATGTGACATTCAGGAGGCAAACGGATGCTGTTTATGGGAATTAGAGTTAAGAAAGATGATCACAAATGCCACACTTTTCAGATTTGTGAAAAAACAACTGAAAAGCATATCAGTTTTTTTTTTCTCCTTTTAGTAATATGAGCTACTTTTTGTCGGTCTACAAAAATAAATCCCAATCAAATCCATTGAATCTGTGGTATTAAAACCACAAATAATAGAATGGAAAGAGTACTATTTAACAAGGAGAACAAAAGTCAGTCTTACAAAGACATCCCACTGATAAACAATCTGCTGCTAACCTACTTTAAACATATAATGTAAAATATCGACAGGGAGAATAGAGAATGCTTCAGCAGAAGAGGTGAAAGAAGAAACCACGTCACAGGCCAGCAGCACTCACTCACCATCATATAGTAAGTGCAGAGATGTAGCGATCCTGATTTCCTTCAGAGTTCAGTAATGGGTATTAGTTTAAAGGCAACACATTAATGGGTGGGACACACTGAAGAAAAACGGAGACAGAGCTCCACCAGAAAAGACAAACTGTCATGACGAGAACATTTTATTTACTAACTTGTTAAGATTCCATTTACAATAATTTTAGAAAGATTCAACAAAAAGAATATCTTTGTACAGTTATTTTCAACAAACATAAAATTGCATAAGTATATATACAAAAGAAAACACCAGAATTAGACAATAGTTTATCCAGATATACCAACTTGCTACACTCATTAGCAACCTGCAGTGCTAACAGACACCGCTTTAAGATCACTGAATGGTTTTTACTCAGGTACAGAGCAGAGATCATACAGGAAAATATGTTGATACAAATATCTCCACGTCTGATCATGTAAACTGATGGATGAGTTAAGCTCCAGGTAAAAAGGTGAGATTATAACAACATGCCAATATGGAACCAGGCTGTAAACAGAAACCAGCGTAAAGAATGCAGCAAATCATAGGAGGTTCTGGATGAAGAACATTTTTAACAACCAAAAAACAAAAGCTGAAGATTCGGCGATGCTGGAAACAGGCAGGCAGCATCTCTTCAAATGCACAGTCACCAATACAAAATATGTTTCATATACTATATTACTTCCATAAAAATAATCCAATACGATTTATAGCATTATTCTGTAATGCCTGCACAATCTTCTGCTCTGACAATGTTACGTATTATTTACAAGAAAATAAAATCTCCAGTAAACTGTTACTGTGTTTCAATCCTCAAAACAATCCCTTTTGTTTGTTTTTGTTATCCTCAAACTGATTACAGTACTTTGTGTAACACTGAATGGACCAATCACTGTATTTCTATCAGAACACCTACAGCAAACAAAGAGCCAATTTAAAAGTCAGATTTCAGAAAACACAAGGTAAACTTTCAACATTTGGATTAATTAATATATTAATATTTTAAGTGATTCAGTACTTAACGTTGTGACTTGGTGCCTTTGTTTACATTTTGACCTGATTTGCATTAGCTAGCTTTAGTTACTCCATCCCTTAAATGCCCTGATTATCAATGAAACAATTACTGACATAATTGAATTCCACACAATTAAATAAAATGAAACACAAGCAGGTAAATCTAAAAACAAAAAACAAACAAGTGAAATGGCATGCCATTGGTCTTTAAATACTGATCAATACGTAGGCTGGAATGCTTTTAGACTCTTTAATACCTGATATCGAGTAAGTAAGCGATAAAAACGCTCCTTCTGGACACAATAAATAGCTATCCTTCATTTTGTGCAGCAATACAGTACTTAAACTAAACCTACAGTAATTGCACAGTCACCACATGCAACAGGCTGGGAAAAAAATTCAAAACAGCCCCCTCCTCCCATCATTTTTTATCATCAGGCTCCTTAGTCCCTACTTCCATCTCTCAGTCTGCCTTTTGGACTTTCTGTATCTACCAGTTAAAATGTTCTTCTTGACTTGTGGTCCAAACTCTGAGCCCTGGGGAACACCAGAGCACGCTTTCCAGAGTTTGCAGTCCAAGGCAAAGTGGGTAAAAGATTGTTATTTAAGACGTTGGTCAAATACAGGTAGTTTGGTTAATCCAGTTAACAACACAAGCTGATCCATGAGAACATCGTCTTCTAAATAAGTAAGGTAAGCTTCATGTCAGAAGACGGCCGATGTAGTAATACTGTCCAGGAAAATCTCAAAGTATATGTGGCCAGTTTGTGGCTCTCTGGCCGCAGGAGTCTGGCTTTAGTCGGTCCGTTGTCCCTTGTCTCATTTGACTGAACCGTCTTTCTTAGCTTGTACGGGTTGGTCCTTGTTTTACTGGCAGCATCAAACTGAGAGGAAGGGATGAGAATTAAACTCATCCTCTCCTAATGTCGTCCACTTCTGCATTCACGTCCATGTGAGAAGATTCTCTCACAGTTCTCCATCTGAGGGCGGCAAACACAACTTGAAGAGCCTGTAAAAAGAGGAAGGAGCTTTCAGATGACCATATATGGGTATTATGGGCTGATGATTGCATAACGTGGAACTGTGCGGTGTTGGCCTACTTTGGAGCTGATGGCGGCATCTGGTCCATCACCTTCAGGTTTTTAGCAGACAGCTCCACTCTTGCTCCCTGATAGAACCAAAGAAATAACACATGAAAAACCTCAGGGTACAGCATTTTATATTTCCTAATACCTGTACTGGTTGAAAAATGTACCAAAACAGTACAATTTATTCAATATTTAAATAATATTAACCTAAAATATTAAAAGTATCCTGTAAGTTCAGGGAAAGTACCTTAAAGTTCCATTAAAGTTCAGTGTAACTTCTAGAAAAATAAATAGTATGTTTCATTAAAGTTAATGAAAGACAATGGAAACGTTTTGGGAAAGTAGATTTTAAATTCCATGAAAGCACTTTGGAAGTTCTGGAAAAAAGTTTGGGATAAGTAACTTTCGTTCATTTCTTGAAGGTCTAAAAAAGAAAAAAAAACCTGCTTAATGACTTGTGGACGGTGCAGTGCCGGGTAAGTTGTGGGAAAACAAGAACTGTGTTCAGAAAGCTTCTGAGACGACCCTTGAAATGTTGGAGAGAGTAGCTCCCAAGTTCAGGAAAGTAACCAGTAAAGTAAAAAAAATAATTTTCATTCATTTTATCCCAGGAAAGTGGTTGACAAGTTCTAGAAAGTAACAACTGAACATGAGTAAAGTACCTGGTTTGTTTGGGAAACATAATCAGGAAAGTTCCAGAAATATTCAATAATTTAAGTCATTCAAATAAGTGTATTCACTTATAACAGGACATTATTCTTGTTAAAGTGAAACTAGGACGTTTCATCCAGACTTAAGAATTATTCACTTACAACAACTAGAAAAAAAGACTTGGCAAGATTTTATGTTTTGCAGTGTGTTATCTAGGAAAGAAACAAATCTAAACATTTCATAAAACTTTTGCAGCTTTATTCCTAATTATAATTAGAAATTTTATTGCAAGAGTTGCATAATAACTCCTTAAATCCTGTCTGGGGTTCACCTGCTTCCTCATTATGTCCATGGTCTGCATGATGCAGCGCGGCAGGAGGCCGTGGTTCCTGGCCAGGATCATCGCCTTCTCCAGGGTCACATTCAGGGTACATCTGAAAGCAACATGAGGTCAGACTTTAATCTCCGTAATCTGAGGATGGATTCACACAGATTCAGACAGAGCAGCAGATGCTCAGGGTTTCTCTACGTATCACTGTCTGCAGGCTGTTGTAAAAATATTAGAACCATGCAGTATCAGAAACACAACAGCAGCAGCAGCCTGACCTCTGCATGCCGGTGCCACACATGGTGATGTGGCAGGCTCCCAGCCGGTTACACAGTTCAGAGGACACACACAGCACGCTGACGCCCGACGGGTGGCCCTGCGCGCTCGGACGCACGTTGACGTACGACTGCATCAGCCGACAGAGGTCATCCAGGGTGTTTAGGGGTCTGAGCAGCTGTGAAAGAGAAACAAGGGTCAACGAGCGACACAATAACGTCTCACCTGGAGGCCATCTTGGCAAGTCATTTGACTACAACTCAATGTTGGAACTGCTTTCTTTACAGATATCGTTCTGTGCAAAAGCTCGGACACAACAAAGAAGTGGCTCTTAGGTAATAAAGGCTTTATTACCTAAGAGCCACTTCTTTGTTGATCAAACGTTCTTCAAGCTCTCTGGAGGTCAAACATTTTTCTTTGGCTGTTGTTTTTTCTTTTTCTTGTCAGTGACTTTTTGGTGAAGTGTCCAAAATGGACATTTACCAAAAAATTCAGTTCAAACAAAAATCCCAGATATGTAAAACTGCCAATCCAACCATCCAAATCAAAGCACTGTTCTTTAAAATAAATCCATTCCTGATCTCTTGAGAATGAATTTTATCATGCCAAACATCCTCCTGGACTGGTTTTGCAATCAGCTCCAGCTGCTGCCATGTTGTGTGTTTCAGCAGCTTTTCCTACAGTTCTTGTCAGTGAAAACACTTTCTGTGATATTTTGAAGTGCAGTCAGACATAAATATATATCGATCGATTTCTGGCCAACAGACAGGCCCATGTGGTGCTACTGCTGCAAAAAAATGACACGAGCAGCCTTAAATACTTACTGTGTCATTAATATTTCACCATACAACGCTTCTAACAATGTTTTTAGATAAGAATAATGCAACTGCATCATTTAAAATCCCTGTGCTTATGAATATTAAACACATTTTTATGAGGAGCTGGACCAAATTGTATTTCTTTCTTTTACGTTCCTATAAGAAGATTTGTTGTAGATTTGGTCCAGAACCCAAACAGCTGGTTTGACTGGTGTTCAGAGGATTGTCTGTATCCGTCCTTCAAGGTTTAAATCAGGTGTTTTTTTCATTTTACCATGACTGTAACTGCTGCTTTAGATGTACTGAAATGATCCAAAAAGTAGTCAAAGTCTTGATCAAAAACTTTCCAAGACCTTCAGAAAGCTTGAGGAAAGATTAATTATGTAAAAGATTACAACATTGATTCCTTCCTTAAAAGTAAAAATAAACTCAAAATTCCTCTGATTGTTACTAGGTTAATAAGATAAAAACTACAATATCACACAAAAAAGAGCAAAATGGCAGCGGAGCCAATCAAAGCTGATGAAAAACAAAAATCAGAATCATTGTAACAAAAACCCAAACTTACAGATTCCCATACAGACTGCTGTGCAGTAACTGACTTGTAAGATGGAGCAACAATAAATATGTGGATTGTTAACAAAAATCATCATATTTAACAAACAGAGGTTTATTCCTGAGATTTTTTAAAGAATAAAAATAAAAACATGTAAATACAAATGCTCTACATTAAATTAAGACTACAGATTTGATTTGAGCTACAGTCAGTGTGGGACACTAGAGGTCAGGCTGGAATTAAATCGGAGCAGCATGCTGATGCGCTCAGGTTAGTCAGAGTTAATTAGGAAGTCTTGATAAGCTAGTGGGGGTGTAGGTGGTTTCCATGGGGACAGGAAGACAAATCGTTCCTCTTACTTTGGAAATGCTCGGCTGAAGGTCTTTAACTTCAAGGCCCAGTATCTGTGCTTGCATTTATTTATATTCAGTCACAACATGATATAAAAGTTGACTGTTGATGACAGATTGTAGTGTACAGCAGTGAATGTGTAGAGTTACCTGGTCTATTTTCATCGCAGTGGAGTTGGAGTCAGTAGGGAGGTTGGACTTCTCCAGATAGAAAGCCCTGTGGAAACACACACTGGAGTTAGAAGCAGATAGAAAATGACTCTTGTTTGTCTGAGTCAGGTAGAAAATAGAGAGACTATCAGCTTCATGTTTATCTAATCCTGATGCTGCGTTAGGAGCAGTGGCGCAAAAAGTGATGTATGCAGCGCATGCATGATAGGGGCGCTGCAACAGAGGGGGCGTCAAAACCCTGTGTGGAGGGGGCAGCGCGCCGATGAGGCCTTCGCATGCACTTCACCACGCTCCTTCACCTCGCACACATGTAAACACGTGTGTTCGTCTGGGGGGCGGCGGGATTTATGTTTTTGCATCCACCTGAATAATATGTAGTTGCGCCCCTGGTTAGGAGTCAGGTTCTGGGAATTCATGTAATGTTTTATTCAGAGCTCAGTCACAGTGAGCTCCATCAGAGTGAGCTCCTTCAGAGTGAGCTCCATCATCACAGTGAGCTCCATCAGAGTGAGCTCCGTCACAGTGAGCTCCTTCAGAGTGAGCTCCGTCACAGTGAGCTCCTTCAGAGTGAGCTCCATCATCACAGTGAGCTCCATCAGAGTGATCTGAGC
>NW_015116051.1:11924-14459 GCF_001443285.1 Poecilia latipinna
CTTCAGAGTGAGCTCCGTCACAGTGAGCTCCTTCAGAGTGAGCTCCGTCACAGTGAGCTCCTTCAGAGTGAGCTCCATCATCACAGTGAGCTCCATCAGAGTGATCTGAGCCAAGTGTACCTGAGTCTGCGGTAGTAGGCCTTGACCTTCTCTAGGGACACAGCGTTGATGCGCTGCTGGAACTCCTCCATGTCCACGTTGTCCTGCAGGGAGACGCCGTCTGGACGCTCCAGTGCTGAGAAACAAAGCATCCAGGTTTTTAACAATGCTACTTCAGGGACACTGATAATTAAAAAAGGCACATAAAGGCTAGAAATAAGCCATCATTTTTTTTTTTACTTTTTAAGCAAAAACAAAAAAACAAAAAAACAAAAATAGAAATATCTGCTGCTGTAACCCCAAGGTGCTCCGGACTTCCCCGTAACTTGCAGTGAGGTCTGTTTTCCAGCAGGTGGCGATGTTTACCCACTGTGGTGTCCTGCTCAGAGACTCTGGGCTGTTTTGCACTTTGAAGCTCATGGAAGAATCAGAGCTGTTTGATTGGATTAGAGCTGCAGCTAGCACTTCCATATGGAAAATGAATGGCTGTTTTGCAGACTGAATGTCTTCTGATCGACACTGATGGAGAACTAAAAGGAGAGCAGGAGAGTTGGGAGGTGGAGGCGTCCGATAAAGAGCTTCAATCTAAACCCATTAAACAACTGAAGCCATCAGCAGATGAACGTGTGAGAGGAAGATGCTTTTTAAATGATTTAAAGTTGAGCTGTAATGTATATGAACGGTTTCCATTTCAGATGGCTTCTTCATGTGAAGTTTGTCTCACCAAGATGGCTTTTAGGGTTTTCTAAATTATAGTTACTAAAAATATGGATGTATCTTCAGGTTGAAAGGGATCAAATACACTTTGTTGTTTTTACTGGTAAATGTGTGTAGAATGTTTGACCATAAATACAGATTCACCGATACGATATCAATATCCGATATTGAAAACAATTCTAGATCAGTATCAGTAACAATGCTCCAAATCTATTCAGTCTAGTTCTATGCTTTATGCTCTAAGTGATGTCATGCTTTATTATTTGCTTTACATTATATTTAGAAATCCTAATAGCTCTTTCTGAACCATTTGAAAGGAAGTTTGTTGTAGTTTATTTTTATGTTTTTAGTCAACCTTTTGTTTTTAGTCAGTTTCCGTTTCTTTTTTTTTTTTTTTTTTTTTGCATTGGCTGTTATTCTGCTAACTGCACTGGACAAATTCAACTTGTTTTCCTTGTGAAGCTGTTGGTGTATTTAAATTTACTGTACTGACACAGTGTAATCAAATATATTAGTAATTCAGTGCATTTATGTCTATGTTTAAAAAAAAATTAAAGTAAATTCAGCTGATTTTCTGTATTGGATCGATATCAGCCAATACTAAACCTCAGATGTTGGTATCAGAAGTGAAAAAGTGGATCGGTGCGTCTCCAATCTTAAGTACATCTTTTGTTACACAAATTGCTTTTATTCAATCTTTGCCAATTTGTGTTTATCTGGAGAAATATAGGAGGGGAAAAACACAAACCCACATGTTTATTTAGCAAAGGTTTGGGAACGAAGATGACTAAGGATGATTTAGTTTATTTCTATGTCTGGTCATTAGCTTTGGAAGTTGTACAACCTCAAAAGGAGAAAGAGAAATAATAGTTTTCCACTGTGTTTTTTGATTTTTTTAATCTATAATTTGTTTAACTTGTTTTCTCATGATGTTACTCTATGTTGTAGTTCTCCATCTGTGAGCTTTGAGGATGTTCATGTTTACTATGAGTTATGTCAGAGGAAACTGGATGATGTTACCAGCTAGCTGTGAAATTTATGCCAGTGTAATAAAATATCACATGTATTATAAAGTGGTAAAATCAGATTTAGAATGGAAATGTTCCTGCTGCTGTTGACAGCAATGTGTCAGTCTAATTTTAAGAAATGTCCCTTTAATCTGCCCACCCAGCCCACCTTACCTCTGGAGAACAGGACTGTGTGGAGCTTCAGGCTGCCTCCGTTCTGCAGCCGACTGGGCAGCTCGCTGAAATGACAGCTGTCCAGGAACATGGTGACCCTCAGGGCCTGGCGGCTGCCCTCCACCTGGTAGCACACAGGTGTGTCTGCAACACAGAGACAGTGGGGGGAAGGTAATGAGATGTCATCGTTACAGGCTATGATATTCACAAGGTTTTAATTCCCAGATGAAACAATGGATGAAACAAAGACATGAACATATTTCATGTAAACACTGCTGTGGAGAATCTGTTTTCTGTAGCATACATTTCCATTTATTTCTCCTCACATTAATTCAGTGTGTGTGTGTGACATGAATCTTTAATCATATTTTGCTGTCTTAAAATAGGTCCAACCCAGGACAGGTTTGAATTAGCCTGATTAGAAAATGTTTGTTTTGTTTGGATCATGTAATGTTTACTGTTGATGGAAAAAGACTGAAATGAATGTGCAGTAGAATCCAAAGCAACAGCTGCATTTCCATGAAATTCACCATAAAAC
>NW_015116051.1:18009-23528 GCF_001443285.1 Poecilia latipinna
AAAAAACATTTTTTGATAAAAGTTTTGGTGCTAGGATGAGGTGTGTGTGTTTTTTTTTGGCCGTTTCTGTTGGGTACCAGGTCGGGTTTTTCTTCCTTTTCAGCTCTGACCATCAGAGCAGCTTCACGACTGCGGGTGTTTTTGACAACTTTGATCTTTGTCAATAAAACATCTAAACTTTTATCCTGCCTCTGTGAGTTTCTGCATGTGGGCTCAGAAATTAAGACCCACCTTGACAGAACACTCTGGCCAGACTGAGAGCCAAGCAGAAACCATTCGCAGAATGCTTCAACAACAGCAGGACTCTATTCAGAACCATGAAGCGGCTCTCCAGGAACTGGGTAACTGTCAGGCGGAGACCAACCGCCAGCTAGCCGAACTAACCAGTTTCCTTCGATCTCGTTTTCCACAGACCTCAGCTGCCTCCTCAACTCTAGATCCAGCCCCAGAGAATCTTTCAGCTCCAGAATCCGTCTCAGAGGCCCCGGTCCAGTCCACATTTTCTGACTGTCATCTGCCCAGTCCTCCCAGGTTTGATGGGGATCCCCAAAGATTTAGGGGATTTCTAATGCAGTGTAACATCCAATTTAATCACTCACCCCATAGATTTGCTCTGGATTCAACCAAGATCTCTTATATAATTGCACATTTGTCAGACCGTGCCTTGGATTGGGCTGAAGTGAGGTTTTCTTCTTCTACTGACTTTAACTGCACATATGAAGAGTTTTTATCCGAGTTCAAACTAGCATTTAATCAGGACATTGACAAGGGTCTGAGCTCCCAAGATTTGTTAAAGACGAGACAAGAGCAAAGATCTGTTGCAGATTTCTCTATTGATTTCCGCATCCAGGCGGCGGCTTCAGGTTGGAATAGTTCAGCCCTCAAGAGTGTGTACATAAATGCGCTAAGTGACCAAATCAAAGATGAACTAGCAACCTTAGACGAGTCTAAGACTTTGGAGGACTTAATTAGACTGTCCATCCGGCTACATAATAGAATTCGAGCCCGAGCTAAGGAGAGGGGCAGCAGGAACCCACCAGTCAGAACTTTCAGTCCATAGCCGAGTTCCTCCAGTAGAAACTCCGTCAAATCTGTCTGAACCAGAACCCATGCAGATTGGTCTAACTAGGCTAACCCCAGAAGAGAGACAACGTAGGATGCGAGCCAGGCTCTGTCTCTATTGTGGTGAAGCAGGACATCTAATTGCACAATGCCCCACGCTGCTAAAAGCCAAGGTCCGCTAGAGAGAGCGAGGGAGCTAGCGGACCATCAACTTGTAACTGAGTCACCTCGCCTGTTGATTCCCGCCTCCCTTTTGATAAGAAATCGGTGTTTAACCTTGTCAGCCTTAGTCGATTCAGGTTGCGAGCGTAATTTGTTGGATGCCGATTTTTGTCAACAAATGGGCATTGAGACCTTACCTCTACCATCACCCCTTCGTGTCTCTGCTCTCGATGGTAGGGCGCTGCCCCAGATAACACACAGAACCAAGGACTTGCAACTGACAGTCTCTGGCAACCACACCGAGTCAATTTCGTTTTATGTTTTTCCCTCTGCTAATTCTTCTTTGGTTCTCGGGTTTGAATGGCTTCAGTCCCACAACCCTAGCATTAACTGGTCCGACAGGCATATAGACTCTTGGTCCCAAGGTTGCCATTCATCCTGCCTCCGCTCTGCCGTCCTTCTGACTCCCCAGACAACAGGTTGCACTGAGGCAGACCCCCCCTGACCTCTCCAAAGTTCCCAGCGATTACCATGATCTAGCTCAAGTTTTCAGCAAGACTAAGGCGTTATCCTTGCCCCCCCACAGGCCATATGACTGTGCTATTGATCTGTTGCCAGGCGCTCCCCTGCCTAATAGCCGCCTTTACAATATCTCTAGACCCGAGAGAGAGACTATGGAGAAGTACTTGCAGGAATCTGTAGCCGCTGGCATAATCAGACCCTCTTCTTCCCCTCTTGGAGCGGGGTTTTTCTTTGTTGGGAAGAAAGACGGCACATTAAGACCTTGTATCGATTACAGAGGATTAAACCAAATAACAGTCAAGAATAAGTATCCTCTGCCACTGTTATCCTCTGCGTTCGAACCAGTACATGGGGCCACAGTCTTTACTAAACTCGATTTGAGAAACGCCTACCACCTGCTCCGTATCAGAGAGGGTGATGAATGGAAAACGGCGTTCAAGACACCAGTGGGTCAATTTGAGTATTTGGTGATGCCATTTGGTTTGACAAACGCCCCAGCATTTTTTCAGGCCCTTGTTAATGATGTTTTGAGGGATTTTCTAAATGTATTCGTCTTTGTTTACCTTGACGACATTTTGATTTATTCCAAGAGTCTACCAGAGCATAAGAAACATGTCCTCCAGCGTCTCCTAGAGAACAAACTGTTCGTGAAAGCCGAGAAGTGTGAGTTTCACCAACCATCTGTTTCATTCTTGGGCTACATTCTAGAGGGGGGACAGATTAGACCTACAGAAGAAAAGATCAAGGCAGTCCTAGAATGGCCTACCCCAGAAACCAGAAGACAGCTTCAGAGATTCCTGGGCTTTGCCAATTTCTACCGTAGGTTTATCCGTAACTACAGCCAGACCGCTCAGCCCCTAACAGCGTTAACCTCCACTAAGATTCCTTACACTTGGTCTCCTGAGGCTGACGCTGCCTTTAATCGGTTAAAGACCCTTTTTGCCAATGCTCCCATTCTGATCCAGCCAGACCCTACAAAACAGTTCATTTTAGAGGTGGACGCATCGGACACTGGAGTTGGAGCAGTGCTCTCCCAACACTCCGACCAGGATCATAAGACCCATCCCTGTGCTTTCTTTTCCCGCAGATTGTCCCCGGCGGAGAGAAATTATGACGTAGGAGATCGTGAACTGCTAGCTATTAAATTAGCTTTGGAGGAGTGGAGACACTGGCTAGAGGGTGCTGAACACCCCGTCACCGTGTGAACAGATCATAAGAACTTGGCGTACCTCCAGTCTGCTAGGAGATTGAACCCCCGCCAATCCCGGTGGTCCTTGTTTTTCTCTCGTTTTAATTTGTCCATCTCTTTTCATCCAGGATCTAAAAACATCAAGCCGGATGCGCTGTCCCAGCTGTTCTCCCCTGATGACTCGGAGAAGACCCCTGCACCCATCCTCCCTCCGAGCTGTTCGGTGGCCACGGTTACTTGGGAGATTGAGGACTTGGTGAGGCAGGCCCAACAATCTGAGCCGGACCCTGGCACGGGACCTCCCAACAGAATTTTTGTTCCCTCCACCATGCGGGCTCGAGTAATTGACTGGTTACATTCCTCTAAGTTCTCAGCCCATCCTGGCATCAGCCGTACTACTGCCTTAGTCAACCGTCATTTTTGGTGGCCGTCCGTCTTTAAGGACGTCTTTAATACAAACGTATTAGCCTGTACCATTTGTGCCCGAAATAAGCCTTCCCATCAGTCTCCATCCGGTCTGCTTCAACCACTACCCACACCAAGACGCCCCTGGTCACACATTGCCATAGACTTTGTTACTGGACTCCCCACTTCTAAAGGTATGAACACCATTTTCACTGTGATTGATCGGTTTTCCAAGGCCTGCATTTGATCCCGTTAAAGTTGCCTTCTGCTTTCCAAACTGCCCAACTGTTGGTTAAACATGTGTTTCGGCTGCATGGGATTCCCCAAGAAATTCTTTCCGACCGGGGTCCCCAGTTCTCAGCCCAGGTTTGGAAGCATTTCTGTTCGGCCCTGGAGGCCAAGGTGTCTCTAACCTCTGGTTATCACCCACAGTCAAACGGCCAAGTGGAGCGCATGAACCAGGAGTTGGAGGCCACTCTAAGATGTCTCAC
The DNA here is from genome assembly GCF_001443285.1 of Poecilia latipinna. NCBI lineage: Eukaryota > Metazoa > Chordata > Actinopteri > Cyprinodontiformes > Poeciliidae > Poecilia > Poecilia latipinna. The sequence goes on from NW_015116051.1 coordinate 21,841, forward strand.
CTCATCCAACCCGACCGACTGGAGCTCTTACCTACCTTGGGTGGAGTATGCTCACATCTCTGCTGCTACTGGGTTGTCCCCTTTTGAGGTTTCTTTAGGCTACCAACCCCCTCTGTTTGCGGTGGATGAGAAGGACATCACAGTTACCTCGGTCCAGCATCACATCCGTCGGTGTAAAGCTATTTGGAGTAAGACGGTTGCTGCCCTTAACCGCACTGCTGAACAGAACCGTCGCTGGGCAGACCGCAAGAGGAGAGTTGCACCCACTTATAAACCAGGCAAGGAGGTCTGGCTCTACACGAGAGATATCCCACTGAAGTCTGTTTCTAGAAAATTGGCCCCTCGTTTCATTGGTCCTTATGTGGTGGAAAGGATTGTGGGTCCGTCTGCAGTCCGTCTACGTCTGCCTGCTTCTCTCCGTATTCACCCTACCGTCCACGTCTCCCAGGTCAAGCCGGTCCACTCCAGCCCATTGTGCCCCCCTATTGAGCCCCCGCCCCCTCGTGACATTGATGGTCACCCTGCCTACACCGTCCGTCGGATTGTGGAGTCCCGCCGGCGTGGGCGGGGCTGGCAATATTTGGTGGACTGGGAGGGTTTCGGCCCTGAGGACCGTATGCGAGTTCCCAGATCGTTCATTCTGGATCCCTCTCTTATCTCTGATTTTTGTTCCTCGTCGTCTAGCTCTTCAGGACCGCCTGGTGGCGGTCATTGAGGGGGGGTACTGTTGGGTACCAGGTCGGGTTTTTCTTCCTTTTCAGCTCTGAGCATCAGAGGGCACCAGGAGCCACTTTTCCGTGGTGGGTGTGTCAGTAGGTTCCTGCTGGATGCACCTGGCTCGAATCATCATCAAAGGAGTATTTAAGCGGCAGACTCCTGCACTTCACCGCCAGAGTGTTTTACCTATTGTGGTACCTCCAGCCTCTCTACTGTTTGTCTCTTTGAGATCGTTTCTAGTAGCCTTCAAACCCTTACCTGTTTTGTGACTCCTTCCAGGACATCTTCAAGTTTTCCCGGAGACTTCCCGTTCTCAAACCCTGAGGGAATTCCGTCCACGACGCTGGGAGCTATACTCACCGGTCGCTGGAGCCCGCCCCGAAGCTCTTGGAGTCTCTCTCTCGAGTCTGTCCGTCCCTCATCCCTCTCCGAGTCAGCCCCCACTTCAAACCGCAACCTGGTACCGGACCTCTCCCCTGACCTGAACAAATTACTACAAGTAAGCACTGAACCCATACCAGTAGCCTGTTTTCCTACAACCATTAAACTCACCTCCACTCTCCTTTTGTGTGCAGCCGTACCAGTCTTCCCGCTGCAGCTTCACGACTGCGGGTGTTTTTGACCACTTTGATCTTTGTCAATAAAACATCTAAACTTTTATCCTGCCTCTGTGAGTTTCTGCATGTGGGCTCAGAAATTAAGACCCACCTTGACAGTTTCGAAATTGATTTACTTCACAAAACTGCAATGGAAAGACTTTCGATTCACATGATCAACAACCGGATGTTACTGCAGGCCTTGTTAACATTGTTTTAATTGCGTTTCTTATATATTGTGAAACTGTATTTCTTCAACATTAGCAGAACATCGACATCGTAATGGAAATGAAGCTACTGGAGACTTGTGCTAACATGTTACCAGGAGTGACTCTGTGACAATTAAAAGGTGACCTTCACTGAGTCAGAAGCAGA
>NW_015116051.1:26656-47637 GCF_001443285.1 Poecilia latipinna
TCACATGATCAACAACCGGATGTTACTGCAGGCCTTGTTAACATTGTTTTAATTGCGTTTCTTATATATTGTGAAACTGTATTTCTTCAACATTAGCAGAACATCGACATCGTAATGGAAATGAAGCTACTGGAGACTTGTGCTAACATGTTACCAGGAGTGACTCTGTGACAATTAAAAGGTGACCTTCACTGAGTCAGAAGCAGAAACCCAGCAGGTTAAAGTCATTGGAATCACTGCTGCAGGCTGAACACGGTGCTTCATGTTATCTGTGGCTGACATGTCAGTAGCAATGGCTCCCAGCTTTCTGTTGAAGCTACTAAGAAAAAAATCAATACAGCACAGAAAACCATGTACTTGCAGCGCAGCAGTCAAGAAACTTCTTCAAAAACACTTTTTATATTAAAGCATCATGGATAACTGCATGCCTGTGATGTCTAGAGTTTGATGCCAGAACAGTTTCAGTTTCTCCCTGTAGCTCAGTATAAAGAGTAAATTTATGCTTAATCTGCAACATTGCTGGCTAAAATGGGAAGCGCCTGAAATGCTTTTCCTTTTCCACTGCAATCTCCACTGACCACGCCTAGGCCGTTCAAAAGACGAGTGATGCAAGGCGAGTCGTCTGCTGTTGGTTTCCGGCAAGCCGGGCGTCTTCGGTAAACGCTGAGGCTGCATTTATTAAAAGGCAGAACTCAGCCCAGATTCCCAGCTTCACTCAGGTGGTTCGTAAACATCAGAACAATAGTTACTTTAACCAACCAGGAAGCAGAACTGTGCAGTGAAATAAATGCTTTCACCTCAAGCTGTTTACCAACACACAAACTACTACTTCACCTCTTAATGCTGCAAAATGAGCATTTCTTCCACAAGGCACATAAAGCCTTTGAATGATGGAGGTGTTTATGAGTATTTAAAATGATCGTTTTGAATATATATGTAAGAAAGTGTAAATATTGCATTGTGTCTCAGAGCATCCTGTCAGAATGTATCAGTTTGGATTCTTTATTCAGTGAAATCTGCAGATCAATACCTCTGATCCAATCTAAAAGCACATCTTTAAAGTAAGGATGGGCGATGTGGACTTTGAGTTTTATCTTTATATTCTCAAGTACCAATGTGATAACAAAGATTATGGTAAAAAAATATTGATTATAAGAATTTTTCCACAATAAATGCCCATCTCTAACCTAACGCTGGTCAAACTGGACAGCTGCTTGTTCCTGGTCACAGTTTGTTCCATCTGCTGCCGTCTGGCTGCAGATCCAGGAGCATAAAAGCAACAACTAACAGACTGAACAACAGTTTATACCTGGTAGCCATAAGAGCATTAAATACCCTGTAGTACTATTTTTCACCAATTTCGTTATAATCCATGTAACTTATTGCATGGTTCTATAATGACAATAAAGATTGTTATTGTCATTGTAGAACAATAACAATATTACAATAAGTTGTAATAAAGCTACAATTTATTATTGTAAATGTTGCTTCAGAAAGCCGGTTTCTGTGAATCGAGTCTCTTACTTGCGACCAGACACTCGTCTTCCAGCGGCCTGAAGAAAACGGTGACTTTGTCCAAGTCCAGCAGCGCCGCCTTGGTGTCCTCCAGCATGGTGCGCTCCGCTTTCTGCCACAGGACAGACAGAATGAAAGCTCTGAAGTCCAACAGGACTAGTCAAAACCCGACCCATCCAGAACATCTAAGTCAAAAAGAAAACTGAAGGCCTTTTAAAAGTATTCACATAAAATAATTTGAGGATTTGTATAATTTCAATTTCTCTTTTCAATAATGCACCACTTTCTGTTAATCTAGGAAAATTCACTGGGTTTGTGCAGGGCCACATTTAGAAGAATAAGACCTTTCTAACATCTGGCCCAGAGTTGGTGGTTTCTGGAACAAAAATATGAACGTCTGGACTCACTAGGTGTGGAGCCAGTGTGGACTGGAAGTGCAGCAGAACACCGATGACGGATATCTGCTCCAGCCACTTGCGGCTGGTCTCCTTGCTGTCCTCCTGGTACTCTCCAGCGTTGTTGAAGCGCGAGCGTAACGCCGTCAGCAGCTGCTCCGCCAGCGTGCAGAGGGCGCCGGCCGCCGCCTGGCAGAAGATCACATCCCGCCGCAGCTGCAGAGACGTGTCTGCACATGGAAGCAACAATAAGGTGAAGCTGGACTGTAACCTTTAATGCCACAGAGCGTGTGCACTCTAATATTCCTATTCTATAGAAGTGTGGTTCTGAACACATTTTAGCTCTAACCTGTACATTTGAGCAGAGCCAGGAGAAGCTGGTTTTTCCCGTCTGTGGGAGCAGAATGAAAGCGAGATGAAGCAGCTGACAGTCTGAGGGAACATGAGAGCAGCAGCTCGTCTTCTGCTCACCATCCACGAATCTCTGCAGGCTCTCCACCAGGTTCTTGATGGAGTGGGGCAGGTTCCAGGGATCCTCCTGGATGTTCTTGTGGATGACATAGCGGCTGCGGGCGGTCCAGTCTTCAGTCTGGCGGAACTCTGTCCAAAGGAAAAAACGCTTTAAAGGAATAAGCAGCATGTGATTTCCTCTGTCACAGGGTGGATGTGTACCTGGCTGACTGTGGTCTGAGTAAAAGTGCTTGATCTCCTCACAGGCCTTCGTCATCACAGATCCTTTGAGGAGGCAGTTGATTGATTCAACCTGCAAAAAGATCAGCGGATCAGGGGTGGTACCAACTAGTTAACCAGTACACTCTTCGACTCTTTGCTCTGCAATGACTTTTTATGGGGCCAGTCCACTAGTCACAATCATGTGACAAAACTGATTTTTCCAAAAAAAAATGAAAGAAAGTAAACTAGATGAGTTCGTCAGACAGCTTAAATTGTATAAAAATGTAAATAATTTACTAAAGAGAAACTGAAAATTTCAGCAAGGGCTACTGGAATGGACGCTGCGTGGTACATTGGTTAGCGCGGCGTTCTCCATAGAGACTGTAGACTGCCGTAGTCTAGAGACCAACTCCCGTCCTCGGTTCGCTGGGCCCATGCCTCTCTCCCTCGCTCCCCTCTCCCTGCCCCCTTCCTGTCGGACTGCTGTCAAATAAAGGCAACTAGTGCCAAGAAAATATTCTTTAAAAAAAGACTACCAGAGTAATGTGAGACAATGCGACACAATCTGGGCTGTTTTATCCCTCCAACTGATCAGCAGCACTCTGCTTATTGAAGCTTCTAACCTGGCAGCTTTATGCTCTTATAAAAATACTATTTGGCAAAATCTGGAAATGAAGTTAAAGCTTCACTCTGAGGATCTGATAGAGGGGATCTCTGCCTCTATCAGATAATCTCTGACTGCATGTCGGTTCATCCCGTAAAGTCAGAGAGCTGCTGCTGAGTCAGCGGAGCTTCCTGCTGTGCATCGGGGCGAAGGAGCAGCAGGTGGCAGCACTGAATTCAACTGTAACCAAACGGGCTCCGTTCATAATAAGTTTGGTTTGTGATGTTCCAGAAGCACCATTGTGGTCAGTGTGATCATTTGACTCCTATATGTGCAGCTATCCAGAGATCATCAGTATCAGTCGGTGTTTGGGGGAAAAAAAAAGTTTTCTGACTTTTCTCCTCTGCTTGCGAAGAAGTCCGGGATAATGTTCTGTTTCTTGTTCTTTTAATTCTGCATAACAGACTTAGTAAAAGCGTTTTTTTTTTTATCAATATTTGTCATGGATATAGATGATAAAGCCTCCAAGTTGCTTTAAAGCAACTTGGAGGCTTTTATGATGTATATTTGGCGCCTTAGACGCTTACGTCTCTGACGTCACTGCAACTAGTCGACCTCGACTCTACTTTTATCATGTTGTAGTCGACCCTAAAAATATGAAGTCGTTCAACCACTAGGATGAGAACATCTGTATGAAAACTCAACATTTTCTGCTTTGTATTTCTACACAAACACTTTTTAACCCTCAGTTTCCAGCCAAACTGGTTTCTCTCCTACTGACAAAACGAGATGAAAAAACCAAATGAATCCTTTAAACAGAGTCCATGTTTCGCTGAAACATGGACTCTGTTTAAAGCTAACAAATGTTTAAAGCTAAACATTTGTTAGCTTTAAGCAGCTAACAAATGTTTAAAGCTAAACATTTGTTAGCTTTAAGCAGCTAACAAATGTTTAAAGCTAAACATTTGTTAGCTTTAAGCAGCTAACAATGTTTAAATGTTAGCACCAATTAAACATTCAGCCAATGAAGTGCAGCTGCTCAATCTCAATGCCACTCTAAATATTATTAATATTATCATCAATAGTAGAAAAATAAGTAAGTAACTGGGTTGGTTTGATTCCAAAAGTCCAACTGAAAAGATGTAAAACTATTAAAAGTTGAATTATTTTTAGATTGTCACATGTTGATCAGATTCTGTTTTGAATGTCAACATAAATTTATGAAATATAATGAACAGACTTGAGCTCACCTGGTTGAACAGGTGCTCCAGGCAGCCATGCAGCTTGTCCTGCTTGTCAGAGGGAATCCTCATGTCACAGGGCAGCTCGTCTCCTTTGGACCCAACAAAAGGTTAAAGAAAAGGTTCAGAACGGGAAAGAAGAAACAAAGGCTAAGCATTTTTTATGTTGCATTCTTCAATGAAAGCACACATTTAGAAAGAAGAATCAAGGAAATGAATAAAAAGTTTCTGATGAATCTGATTATTTAGCCTTAGCATCTAAAGTTTGCATCTTTTTGTATAAACAGGAAACAAGAAACAAATCTGAGGAATTTCCATAAAATACTGACTTTCTCCAGAATGTGAAAGTCGTTTGTTTTGTCATCCAGTTTACATCATGACAAAAATTATTTAACCAGAAATCCAAACACAGCAGAATATTTGTGACTGATTCGATCTTGTCCGTTACCTGATCCCATCTCATCACTCCCCAGGTAAGAACTGTTGCTTCGCACACTGGTGTAGGACAGAACTGAGTCCCGGTTGCTGTTGCATTCACTGCAAATATGCAAAAAAGCACAAGATGACCGAGTAAGTGTTTGTTATAAAGCAGCGTTCTTAAATCACAGAGGATTTATATGGTAGCGTTTCATAATTATGCGTCCCGCTGATTGTATGTGACTTTTTTGATTTACAGAGGGTGAGACCAAGCATAATTAAATGCTAAAAAATGTTTAGATTCACACATAGAAGCACCCATAAAAGTTTTACTAAGAATACATTCCTGCTTTTACAGTTTACATAAACTGGTTTCTTTAAAGCAACCTCAAACAGGTTTCAGCAAGTCAAATTTAAGACTTTTTAAGAGCTTTTTAATGCCAGGTTGAATTAAATTTAAGACTGAAAAAACCCTGTAAATATAGGGGATGATTAGGGGATCCTGTTGGCTTGTACTGGTTGGGAACAGAAGTGGGCCAGTGGTAAAAACAAACGTCGTCCAACCAGCTGGTGATACGTTCACACCATGACAGACACAAAAAAAAATGCAACTAGCTAGCTAGGGTACATTAGCAGCTAGTTTCAGACCACCTGGAGTCACAGAAAGTCTGCTAGAAAAAAAACTATAAGCCTGAACCGTCCTTCGATTAGCATATCTAAGACCAACTTTTATTTGTTTTAAATTCATTTTAGACATCTTAAGGCCTTCAGTTTAGATGCATGAACTCAAGACTTTTTAATGATGTGTGGACACCCTGTGCTCTGCTCACACAATTTCTACCTTCCCAAGACAGTTCTGTAAAATAAGGCATTTATGGTCATACATTACATGATTCAACATGATGTCTGGGAGTGTGTGGAGGATTTATGCGGCTCAAATTATATACAGAGCTAAGCGAACGCTCCTGAAATCCCCTTAGAGGAGCTCTGAGTGATTCACAGCCGTGTTACCAGGACAAAAGGCCGACCAGCGATTATGAGGTCCAAAAATGACAACTGTGGCTTTGTCTTCCTCTGGCATCAGGCTGGGTTGGATGAAAAAAGAAAACAGGGGAGCTAGGTCTGGAATTCACCTGCCTTGTTATTCTGAGGTTTCCAGTGTGTATTTGTGCTGGTTGGCTAGTGGAACCGCAGAGGCAATAAAACTCAGGGGAGAGTTCATGTAAGTTGGTTGAGTCCCCCATCTGGATATGTGGATGTGCACTTGGAGTGTATTGGGGTGTATTCAGACAGTCACACACTTCCTGTGTGTGACTGTCACACACAAAGCAATTTTCCTAATTTAGCCTCAGAAAGCTGCAGCCAAATGTGTGAGCGCCGCTGAGATAATTACAGTTTGTAGTAACAGGTTTGCCTGGAACGTAAACCCAAAACAAACAGAACTGCTCACAGCTCAGATAGACTATACACAGATTAATTTATCTGCAGATCCAAAACCGTTAGGAGAATACAACACAAAGTGAGCAACAGCTTCACTTTGACATTACTCCTGTTTATCTTACAGACTGGATTTGTTGCATCATGTGTTGTTTTCTTCCAAGACAAAATGCTCATAAAATGCCACAACTCACTGCAGTCAATTACATTTCCAAGGCTGACACATCATCAATAAATGCATTTCAACAACCTGAAGAAGGTTATGCAGTAAATTCTAACTGAATTACATCCTCTGAACTGTAATCTGTCACAACTGGATGCAGAGTTTAGAATAAAAGCACTTCCTCCTGCTCGCATGAATCAGGGTTTCTCACCTCTTCTGTGTCACTGAAGCACATCACCATCACACCACTCTTAGCTCTGACTGCACATCCAGACAGACTTCTCTACAGAAAGGCTAGTAGCTCTGAGTTACATCTTTTATTTGTCTTTTTAAGATTCTGCAAAAAACGTCACATAAATTTGGCCTGTCAATAATTTTTTTCTGGACGATAAGCTGCCCCAGACATAAGTGCAATAAACAATAATATTGTTGCTTTATGAGCATTTTCAAGTAATATAATGATGAGATAATAATGCAAGATCACATTGTCAAAGATCAATAAACTTTAATATATAAAAAACATTCAACACTGAATCTGGAAGATGTTTTAAATACCTAAAATAAAATTTCAAGAACAATTAATTATGAAGACAGTGTAAACAAAATTGTACTTCAAAAAATGTCTAGTTGAGACCAAAGCAGCAGACCGAAAACATTCATCATCCAGTTTTTGGTAGAAAGAGAGAAAAGAGAAAATCCTTTTATTCTGTGATCAATTGATTTATTGCTTATTACGACAGGCCTAATCTACATGTCACTTTCTTTGCTCATCCCTTTGTAAAAAGTGTGTATAATTAAATGTCTGCCACAAAGTCCTGCCACTGGATGCAGTGATTTTGAAAAGGGACAGCAGCATCAAACCTGAGTCTCTAGTTTGCATTTGGGTATTTTGTGGTTTTTCTCTTTTAAAACACAGCAGCACATTTATGTGCATTTCATTTAATTGATTCCCTTTTACTGAGCCTTAATCTACTGCTACCTTTCTGTCTTTACACACCTTCTGTGTGTGTGTGTGTCTGTGTGTGTGTGAGCTGGTGCATATCGCTCTCCCCAGAGCAGCTACGGTTTCCTTTGCATTTTATTACGATGAGGTGGCTGTGTTTCACGTGGCGGGCCTGGCTCTAATGACAGAGCTGGCGAGGGGGCCGCACCCTAAACAGTTTGGCTGTATTACACAGCGGCCACCACACCAACAACCAATAACTGCATCTTAGTGGGTGGTGTGGAAGGTGGGGCTCGGTGGAGCTCGGCCCAGCGCGCTACGCACGCACACAGAGCGCTGAATTAACTCACAACAAGCAAAATGACATAAGCAGCCCTGACCAAATCATTTTGAAGTCATTTTTAGCTCCCAGTCAGAATGCCAACATCTGGGACTAATTGTAGCCTGCAAGGGGGGAAATGAGAAGCATTAAAACTCAGAAAAAAGGGAGTCTGAATGTTGTTCATGTTTTATGGAAGTAGTAGCTCCAGAAAAAAAGAGGTGTTAACAATATAAACTCCATTTTTCATTAACAGGCTATCATTTCTAGGATTTATGGTGACCTAGTTGAAAGCACTGGTGAGTTTTAGGCGGGACCTGAGGAAGCTCACCTGTAGGAGTCCCTGTAGCTCATGGTGTCGTGCCCAGAGTCCTCCTGGTCCTCCTCATTCACCTTGAAGCAAACCTTTTTAATGCCTCCTGGCTCTGCTTTGTCCTGCTCACAGCCGTCATCGCAGGGGGCCAAAGGCTGACCCGACTCGTCAGTGGGGGGCCCCCCGCCCTCCCCATCCAGCTGGGTGGGTTCAGTGATGGACGACAGGAGGCTGCGGAACCAAGAACAATGAGAAACATTTTGTTTTTTGTAACATTATTACCATTTAGCCTAAGGCGTTCTTATAACCAAACCAGAGCAATGTGCTGATATTTATGTTTAAATAAACACTGCAAAGTGAAACAGGCACATCTATTCATTCACACCCCTTCCTCAGCATAAACACACAATGTGCATCTCTTTCTCTGGATGTTATCTTGGACTCACTCCCTGTTCCTGTTCTGGGTCTGTTCCAGAAACGTTTTGGGGCTGAAGAATGTCCCTTCTGTAAACCGAGGGCTTTAAACAAGGCAAAGGGCAGACAGAAGCATGGGGGGGGCGTGGCCTGGGTTAACAGCATGGGTTTGTTTCTTTGCAGACAGACGGTAAACTCTGACCCAACAGGTGATGATGATGATGATGATGATGATGATGATGATGATGATGATGTACAGCTCACAACCAGAACAGAGGAATGGAAATATATGAAAGAAGCAACAAGACGATAGAAGATTTTACGATGAAACACAACAAAAAATATTTTACACTTGATTTTTTTTCTTTACATTCCAGTCAGAAGTGTATATGCACTCATTGTGTGCATAAAAGTAATTCATTTTGGGATTTTACATATGTTCCTTTTTCAGAATGGAATGATGATACAATAAACAACTTTAATGATTTTCAAAGAACATGAAATTAGTGTAAAGTTTAACATTTATTGTGGCTATAAATAAACTTAATTTGGCTCAACGTTTCAGCTGACAGAATGTGGATGTGGTTGAGGTACAGCCTAGCATCACCCTGCTTTATCTATTTATTATCTGTTTATGATTATTTTGGGGTTGGAACACCCATTTGTAGAGAAACTGTCTACATTTCATCAGCTAAACATGGAAGACTTCCTCCATCCTCATTATGCCACTCACTTTGTAAAACTGTGTTCTAACCTTGAGCCTCATTTAAACACACATCTAACCACTGAATCCAAACAGCTAAATCTTTGGTCAGACCTTTGAATAAGGTAAATTTATTTATATAGCACGATTTCAGCAACAAGGCAATACAAAGTGCTTTACATGAATTAAAAGTTAATACAAACAATATAACAAACCAAAGGAAAGAGCAAAAGAAGAAAAAGAATCAAATAATGTTGATCCAAAGTATATAAACTAGACAGAATATGGCAGCTACCCTTAAAGGTGTAGTTTAGGGGTGTTAAACTTCTCTAAACTGAGATTCAGCAGCTTCCACTTAATGACAAGCTGGGGTCTTTCGGCTGTTTTAGTCATTTCTAAACATCTGAACCAATTTCCTTTCGTCTCCGGGAGACACTTTGGAAACTGGAATCTTCTGTTCCTACAAGACAAAAGTCCCGAAGCTTGTAGAACAGCCTTAAACTATATAAATTCAATGATTTAAATCTACAAAGAAGACTCTTCAAATTTCCAGCAGAAATTCTTCCAGAAGTTTGTTGGTGGCTAGAAAAATGTGAGTGATTCCCCAGCAACTGGCTAATGGACATTTATCCAAATATTATATGAGTATTCATTGATCAATTCCATCCTTATTTCCAGAAAGCTAGGAAACAGGAAATAGGAAAGGACAGGAAAGGAAAACAAAGGAAAAGAGAGGAAAGTAAAAGAAAAAACGTAGGACATGAGGATGCAAGGCCAGAAGGGCACAGTGAGGTAGGACACAAGGAAGAAAGAAAGACAGACATCAGGAAACATAGATAAACACAACAAGAAAACAAAGAAGAAAGGAAAAAAACAAAGAAAGGAAGGAAGAAAGGCAGAAAGGATAAACACAAGCAGGCAAGAACTGAAAGAAGGACTCAACAAAGTTCATAAGGAAGACAGGAAGGAGTTGAGGAAGGACACAAGGAAAAGAGCAAGAACAAAAAGCACAAACAATTTTCAAACAATGGGAGAGATGTTGAGTCTGGAAAATTGCAATATTTTTTCTCACTTATTTGCTTTCCTTATACTTTTCCAGAGTCCTAGGAATGCTGCTGGATGAAAGCATCTGACCAAAACAATGCTGAAGAGATTTTTTAAGAAGTATTTCAGGTCTTATACTTACACGTCTATTTGAGCAACATATTGCTTCATCTCCCTCACTGCAACGTCCAGGCGGCTGTACAGGTGGATGTAGGCGTCCTGCGTCTCCGTGTCTTCCTGTTTGAGCAGGAAGCTCAGCCCGCCTTCTCCCTGGATGCCCTCGCCTCCGTCCGGGGTTTCCTCTGCGCCGCCGTCGGCCTCACCCCCCTCCAGGCCGGAGCAGGTCCAGGAAGGAGCGCCCATGCTGGTCACACAGTGCTGGGTGTGCGACATGGGGTTGAGCTGAGCTGAAGGACAGGTGAGAAGACGATCACACACGGACACCGCTGTGCACGAAGCGGCTGCTGGAATGAAGAGCACCTTCCATCTCTGGCTGTTATATGGAAGCCAGATGTTGGAAAAGTACGAAGTGACACCACTGTCTGGTCTTCATTTCCTCTTAATGGAAAACAACTTACAAAGCACAACTGTTATGCAGGAAAAATAGCAGGATGTAAAACTGTTTACTTGTGCTAAATGTCAAACGAAGCAGCGAGCTGAAAAATGTAAGGACTGCAGACGGAGTCGATTCGTGTAACTAACCTTAAGAGGGTTTAAACAAAAAACAATCTGTCTTTTATTGTGTGGGGTTAGTTTGTTTGAAATGTTGAAGAAAGGGATGTTTTTCTCCTGCAAATATATTAATTTACATAGAATGTCTTATTTTCCCAAAGAACAACAGACTTCTTGGTCCTTGAACTTTTTTTTGGGATGTTGTTGCATTATAAACACAAACCTCAATGACCAAAACAAAGCAGTGCATAACTGCAAAGGAAATGTATCATATTTTCTTTAACCAAAACCTGGAAAATATTTTTATCTAAACCGCATCAATATTTAGTTCTAATTAAAGCATTAAATCTTTTGGTGTGTCTTCACACATGAAGTGACTCAAATATTCACCCATTGTTCTTGGAAAAATAGTGAAAGCTCAGGTCATCTCTATAATAATTATTCATTTTGAAGTCTTGCCACAGATTCTTAATTAGATTTAGTTGATTTAATTAATTAGATTTAGATTTAGTCAAATTTTAGTCTTTCTAACATCTGAATGTGCTTTTTGATAAAGGAATATATTGTTATTTTGAGACCATTGTTCAGTAATATAATGGTAATGGCATAATAATGCAAATACACTCCATCAGAAATCAATAAACTTTCATTTCTAATGAACATTTAGCATGGTAACTGGAAAACATTTTAAATATCCAAAATAAACAAAGCAACAAATAAAACAAATTATGAAGTCTCTGTAGACAAAACAGTCCTTAAAAAAACACCAGCCTACTTGAGACAAAAACACCAAACTGAAGACTGTAATCAACTAGTTTCTGGTATAATGAGTGAAAAGAGAAAAACAAATAATCATGGAAATGAAAATTATTGAGCATGTTTTAATTTATCATGCCATTAATTTATTAATTGATTTATTGCTTAATGGCCATGTTTGGTTAGGTTTGCATTCATAGCAAACTGTTTCCACTAGTGGATGATGGGTTGATGAGTGTCAAAGGTCAAAGGATATTGTTTCATAACTTAAACCTGTATAAAGTGCCTTAACCCTTGTATGTAGAAATGGGGTCCAACCGACCCCACACATGTAAAACTTGTATCATTTGCCATAGTCCTCTACGTCTGCCTCAGTCCTCACACACACAAGGGTTAATGTTCTCTAACAAACAGAGAACAGCTGCATATATGCTGAGATGAAATTAGACACAGCTGGATTATTTACTTAATGGCTGAGATTAAAACTCCAACAAAATACATTAAAGTTCAAGGTTTTAATGCAAAATGAAAATACTTTCAAAAAACACTGCAAAACTAAGGACCATCGTTCTGCATTGGAAAGCAGATCATCTGACGATGACGACTGCTGGGCAGATATCTGCCTCGCAGCTGGGACTTGAAAGAGAAATGAAGACAAGCCATCCTCTAAAAAGCCAGTGCTGCTGCACAGTCTGCTGTCTAGACAGCTGTGTTGCATTTTCATCTTTGCTGAGAGCAGACATAGCTCAGCAGTTCAACTTAAAAACTCCTAATTAATAACAAGTTCTGTCGTGACAAAGCTGATCAGTGTAGCTAGCTGAAGACAGATGCTTTGCTTCCACACATGCAGGATTTCTAAGATCCTCGTTATTTTTATAGTTAGGTACCAGCTTTTCTCCTTCCTCTCATTTTTACCTTTCAAGTAATGAGAGAACTTCAAACATCCTAAACTTTCTTTGCTGACATCATTCATTCTTTTGTAATGTTCATACTCTGGGAATAGTAGGAGGCTAATGGAGATCTAATAGCAAACCACTCATCTAATTTGTAATGAGAATCCTTCTTGTGGTCGTACTGTGTTACAGTGAGAAGCTGCAGTTGGTGTTCGCTTCTCCATAACCCAGGAATTAAAGAGACACAGATGGTAAGAGGCAAAAATGAACACTAACCCTGGAGTTGAACTCCATCATGGTTGTACTACGGTTAAAAATCTTTTTTATTTAATGTATGTCAGGGACTCAGCAGGTTTCACCAACTCAAATTGAAGACTTTTTAATACCAGTGTGAATGACATTTAGGACAGAAAAGTACAAAAGGAAATCAAATACATAGTAAAAAGCTAAATATAAAAAACTATTTAGGAACAAATATGAAATTCACTATAGATATGGTCACATTAATGCTTTAGTTAAAGACATTAATTAACATTCGAAGACGAAGATGAACGCCAGGCAGCCAAATGATGATAGATTTGCCCTTACCCAAGATAGATGCAAACAAAGGTAGCTAGCTTTTGTTTTGAAAAGCTACTGTGGTTGTTCTAGGGTTAAAGTCTTGTCAGATTAACGAGCTATATCTCTTTGCTAGATAGCCAGAGATATAGCTATGTAGCTAGCAACTACCTGCTATATTAGCAGATAGCTACCAGTAGCCCTAACTGCCTCAAGTCAGAACGTAACGTAGATGTCTGCAAGTGAGTCCAATAGAAAACAGACTCCAACAGAAAAGTCCCATAAGAAAAGAAAAAGATACATAGAAAATACAAGGTTAAATAGTCGTGTCACATCAAATTCTAAGACATGAGATTAACGTCTTTAAGGTCAGCTTACATGTTTTAAATGAATTGAAGATATTTCAAGGGCTTTTTTATATACATGGATGTGAGTATATTTCAGACTTTTTGAGTCTGCATGTGTGTGTTAGCAGTACCTTGGTCTGGGTCCATGCCATAAAGGGAGTTTTTGCGACCAAAGCGGATGCTGAAAGTCCTGCCTGCAGACGTGGTGCTTTTGGGGTACGACACCTGCATCAGGTTGACATGGCAGTTTGTGGGAACAAAGTCCATGCAGCCCAGCAGGTGAGGGCGAACGCCAGCCTGCCTGAAGGACGGCCACACCTTGTTCCTCAGCTCCTTAGCAAACTGCAGCAAGCAATGAAAGAAAACATGAAAACAGAAGCCGGAGGTAAGTCAATCTGGTAATTGGGTAAAGCGTTAATTGATCCAGAGGCAATATTTATGCGACTGTAGGAGCCATTGTGCTGTCTCTGGTCTTAAAAGATTAGATACGTGTTGTTGGACAGCCTGTGTGTATTTGAAGTGCAGCAGATCATTTGGAAGTAGCAAAAATAACTCATAGTGGATTTTATTTATATTTTTGAAAGGTTTGGGGATGTTCCAGGTTTTAAATACATCTTCCCAACCTAACAAAAGCGTGACTCGGTACCTCCTGATAGCTGCTGATACGACGTTTGACGCTCTCCAGCTTGGTGTCACAGATTTGTCTGAACTCGTACTGTGGCATGGTAACGACTCGGTCGCTCTGGGAGATCAGCTGGCTGCAGTTGCGTACGAAGAGGCTGTCATCACCAGAAAACGCCTCAAGGATCTGTGGAGATAAAAACCACAGGACACGGAAGGGTAACAAATGAAAGTTTAGAATATTTGATGCCATCAGTTCCAATCTGATCCAAAGCAAATTTTTCACAAGAAAATTGAATCAATAGAACCAATAAAGTGGCAGCACAAATATCAAACAGTAAACTCTTTTGATTTCGATTGTAACATCATTTAGTAAAACAGCAAACATGACAGACAAAACGATGGAAAAAGTATCTATATCGTTTCACATTCGGTTAGGACCAAACCCTCAATCTATATGAACTGGATTTTATGTGAGTCACCAACACAAAGTGGTGCCTAATTGTAAAGTCGAAGAAAAATTAATGGTTCCTAAATGTATTTAAATAAAGTGCAGAGAACATAAACTGTATTCTGATAGATGGAGAGAAACATAAGCCTGAAATAATCTTCTGTTAGCTACCTTAGCAGTCAGGCCGAAGCAGCCTTTGGGCTCTACCACCTTCTCCAGGACGTGGCTCTTGATTCCAGCGGTGCTCACGTATTCGTAAACCACTCCGTGCTCCAAGTGGACGTTATCCACCGTCAGGGTGACCAGGGGCAGATCAGCGGACAGGGAAAGTCTGCAGAGCCTGTGGTCTGAGGATCGACGTTACACCAGTTAACTTTGCACATTCAGAGACACCCTGTTTCTTTAAAAATGATCTAACATGAAAAATACAATTATACTTGAATATCTAAGATTCAAAATGATTGTAATACAGGAATCCCCTGACTCTAGACAAACACACCTTTCAGTTCCTTAAAGAGGAACACAGTGTGCTTTGGATAGGCATGAAGATCCAAAACTGAGTTCAAATAAACAGTCATACACTAAAATAATAAAACGCTTTTTAACTAGGGCAAAATTAAAACTTTAACACATTAATTTCAAACAATCAATCCCATAGATTTTAATGTGTTAAATTAATTGCTTTTTAATTTTTTAAACATACAAAACTTCTGAGCAGAACCTTTGTATTTGCATGTTTCTGATATGTCCATAAATCTGACGCACAAGCCACATCCACAAACAGTGATGGATGACAAAGCTGCTTTTCTTGGCTCACTGGGGATTCATTTATGCTTCCAAAAACGATCTGATGGAAAAGTCCATTGCTGTGTTCAAGTTGAGCTAAAAGGAGTTAGCATATTAGCAAAGCTATTCAAGGCTAAAACAGCATCTGTCTATGCTAAACATGTATGTGGCGAACGCTGAAGTATGAATGAGTCTAATAGCACTTCGCACCAAACTGATAGTGTTAAATAACATATTAAAAACAATAAATATCTTTGTTGAGCTCCTATGTCTCTTTCTTCCATAATAAAGCAGCAAAAGGGGTTTTTGAATTGAGAATGTTGCTTATTTTATTAATAGTATTTGATTAAAATGTGATTATTGGTAACACTTTATTTTATGGGGTGTGAATAAGACTGTCATGACACTGTCATAAACATGACATAACACCTGTCATGAACATGAATAAGTCTTCATGAATATTTATGACTGTTGTCATAAAGCGTCATTCGGTAAATTATGACACCTTTAATACAAAGTTTACATTATTCAAAATGTCTTTGATATGACAACTTGACATTAACCAAGAAATCATGATCTGAAATAAATCTGTTATAAAAGTATTACCGATTAAACTTTAAAAATTAGCTTTCTGTGGTAATATTATATTGCTCTGCCATTTGTTTAGTCTTAAATTTCTTAATTTAATTGATCCTAAAGTCTTACAGCAAGATGTTTACAATCAGTGTTTCAGAGTAACAATATACTGACCAGACGTTAAACCCTCTGTTATCTTAGAACAAGTTATCTTTTGTTTTATTCCAATGTACAAAGGGTTTGTTCTACAGTTATGATGGTAGTTATAAGTAGTCCAGTGTGTTTCACTTCATTTGAGGTAAGACTTAATATCAATAACTGTTAGCATTGCATTTGACACTGTAATACTACATTACTGTACATCTTTGTAATTGTTGCGACTAGTTTCAATTTACTTGAGGTAAAAGTTAATATTAATGACACTTAATGACTTTGTCATAACTGTTGTTACTTGTTTCACTTTACTTGAGGTAATAGTTAATATTAATGACATTGTAATGACACTTAATGACGTCTTAACTGTTGTAACTTGTTTCACTTTACTTGAGGTAATAGTTAATATTAATGACACTTAATGACTGTCATAACTGTTGTTACTTGTTTCACTTTACTTAATGACACTGTAATAACATTTAATGACATTTTCAGAACTGGTGCTACTTGTTCCACTTGTTGTAAAAGAAATTGTTATTGACTCTGTTATTAAATCATTTGACAGTGTAATAAAGCTTAATGAAATCTTTATTGCTGATCCTACTTGTTTCGCTTTATATCAGGTAGTGGAAATATTAATCGCTCTGTTGTTAAAGCTTTTGATAGGGTTAGTTAAATCATTATGGTTACTATTATGACATATTTATGACATGATTCTTGGTTAATGTCAAGTTGTCATAACAAAGACATTTTGAATAATGTCAACTTTGTATTAAAAGTGTCATGATTTACCAAAAGACACTTTATGACAACAGTCATAAATATTCATGAAGGCTTATTCATGTTCATGACAGGTGTTATGTCATATTTATGACGGTGTCATGACAGTCTTATTCACACCCTGTAAAACAAAGTGTTACCCGATTATTTAACTACAGACACCAGAATTAACTCCATTAAAAATTTTATTTAAGTCCCATCACTAGACAACAGATTTGCAAATGTGCTCAAGATTGCAGTTGGTGTTTATAATTAAACTAAGCTAGCTGCATGCTTTAGGATAAATCTGTGATAAAGGTGGAGGTGTTTCACCTGTTCCATTAGTGGTGGTACCCTCCTCATGATTGGAGCCGTTCTCCACCGGGTAAGGCCTGAATAGACTCTCCTCCTTCTCACCAGCACTGCTTGGTCTCTGGAGCTCCTCCATATCCTCAAAGGCACGATAAACCCACTGACACTAGGATGAAAAATAGATTTTAAAAGATTAAAGCCGTCTGGGGAGAATGGGATTTGTCTGAGTCCAGACGTTAAAATCAATCCACTCCATGGAAACTGGAGCAAATTACCAACGGTGATGCAATGGGATGCAAGAAGAATAATGCCGATTTTTCTTTATTTAAAGAACTGGATTAAAAAAAAATTATACTGAGACATTTTTCAACTGATCCATATAGAGTGATGCCTACTACACAACATTGGAGGGAGAGACTCTGGTTTTTGTGCCCTTTGGGGACATTTTCACTCCAACAGAAGAGCCAGAACTGAATGAAAGAAAGTATTTGATAGCATCTAATCATTTATCCTACTGTTGGCTGAGCCAAACAGACCAGATCAGGCTGTTTGACAGATCCTGTTTGGTACGCTGAAGCAGAAGGGAATAGTCAAAAAAGACAAGAAAAAAAACCTAAACAAAACAGCACTACAGCATACAGAGGACACTCAGTGCTGTCTGCAGCCTTGTGAAATACCGCCTGGAGACACAAAGTGCTGCAACCAGAATGTCAAACCAGGCAGGGAAGAGCAGCTTGAGTGTGTGATAGCAGCCACGCGGTGTGGAGTTTAAGAAAGAGTTTAATGGTGAGTCAGAGCACAGGAATCTAAACCAAACACTTGGCAAAGTCAATGGAAGAGATAAGTTCTTACAATGCCTTTTGAATCCAGGCAAGACGGCATCTTCAACTAAAAAAATGTAATTACACTGATAATTTATGTAAGAGATTGTTAAGCAGATGAAGTTTTAAAAAACAACAGATCTTTTGCTCTTAGGCTAAAATTGTATAGAGAAATGTTTGTGTCTTTGTGTTTACGCTGCTGTCCAAAATAAGAGCAACAGATGAAGATTCCTCACTCTGCTGGATAAAGAAAAGCTGTTTCCTCTTACAGTTCCAGAGCTGGACAGGACTACCTGATGGTTTTAACTGGTTGAACGTCTTTGTGTCAACAGGTTACTTCAGAAGTCACATGGGGGGGGAATCCTAAGGTTCAGTCCTTGGACCCCTCATATTTAATATGTACATGCTCCAGTTGGCTCAGAAAGTTTTTCTCTTATTACCACAATGACAATAACTAGGTATAGCAAAGGCTGGGTCAGAATTTAGTTCTTCTCAATGAAAGTACAACTTCTGCAAAACAAAAATAAAAACAATTCAAAAAGAAGGTGCATGTGAAGAACAGAGTGGTGTTGTGTGTGTCCTCACTGTCTGGGGGGGTTCCTGGTGTGTGTGCTGTGCGCTGAAGTGCTCCAGGACCTCCTGGTGATCGCTGCGGTTCACATTGTTGCCGTTGACCTTCAGGATGACCTGGCCGGGCTGAAGCCCTGCTGCGGCCGCTTCCCAGCCTGCAGGAGGTCAAAGCAAAACCACAATGTAAAACGCACTGTGGCAGAACCAGAGTTACAGCAGACATACAAAAAAAAGTGTTTTAATGCCATCTCTGCCAGAGTATTCATAACCGATTAACTTTTTCACATTTTGAAAAGTTATTTCTACAAACCTCAACATATTTCATTTATGTGAAACACAAAAAGTTATCTGTATTTGTAAACTGGAAGGAAAATAATTTTTTAACAAGTTTGCAAATAAAAATTGTGGCATCCATTTGCAATTATTCCCCCATTAAAGAAAGGCACTCCGACAGCATAATGCTGCCACCACCATGTTTTTACTATAAGCATACTAAAGGTCAGATTTGTGGAGTGAACAACTAATATTTGCTCCACCAATAGATAAACTGTGGATTTCTGCAGGATTGCAAAGAACAGCTGAAATTATACTGGGATTAAATTCCAGACAGACTAACAATTTTTATTAGGTGACCTTTCCAAAGTACAGGTTTTAGGCCTAAAAGGAGGGTGAAGGGAAAAACATGCATATTCCACTTCATAATAACGCCTTGCTTTGTCTCGGTCTATCACAAAAATCCACCTGAACTACACAGAAGTGTCTGGTTTTAGGCCTGTCACAATAACAAATTTTGCTGGGCGACTAATTGTCTCAAAAATTATTGCGATAAACGATAATATTATTTGAAGACCATTTTTAACTGATGTAATGGTAATGACATAATAATGCAAGCGATATCCTGCCAAAAATAGATACACTTTACTTTCAAAAGAACACTAAACACTGGAACTGTCCACCTGTCAACTAAATAAACAAAACAACCAAAAACCAAAATAAAATGGACTCTGTCTCCATTAACAAAAAATGCACTTGAATAAAAACTAAACATAAAATGGAAATAAAAACTACATTCAACAAAAAAAGTACAGATTATGAAATATGTATACTATATTGCCCTTCAGTAATTAATAGATTTAGATAGAGAAGATGGGCACATCCCACTATCTGATGCAATAGTTCACTCCTCTCTTAAGCCCAGTTCACACTGCACGATTTTCTTTTGCCCCGATTTCCCCCTTACGACAATCTTAGAACGTCCAACAATCGTAACCGATCATCCCGTAGTATGTGGTGTGTTACGACTGATCGGGTCCAGTTGGTAGAACGTCAGGACCGCTCCGATCTAAATCAGGCATACTCAACATGTTGGATTGTCTTGGCCAGTTTATCAGCGAGGGGGGGGTTCTCCAACTGGGAGCGAGAACGCAGCCTGTTGAATGTGACAGGTAGTCAATCAGAAAGTACGGATTCCCCTTCGTGCTTTCTGAGTGGAAAGCATGAAGGGGAATCCCAAACACCTGACACGGCGCAACCCGAAGTCCAGCGGACATCGGAGATGATATGTGGAAACAACATTAATGTTTATTCAACATTTCATGAGAGGAATATCCACAGAAATGACAAAGAGAGGAGTTGGAGCGAAAATGTTACCGCAGTTGATAAACCGGTAACATTTCAGCTGTTTATCGTTAACGTGACATAAATAGGTTATAATGATAAGGCTATTTATTCAGCCGCGTTCGTTTACTTTAAATTCACGTGTGATATAATGTGAGCTGAGCATTACACTAAGGAAATGAGGAAGGGAGGGTCAGTGGAGAGCACCGGAGTTGAGCCTTTTTTCATTCAGTGTCATCAATAGGAAGAAAAAGGCAGGCAGAAACGATAAAGCCGGCCAATTAAAATAAGGTTGATAATTTTAATTTATCATGCGATTAATTGATTTATTGTTTATCGTGACAGGCCTAAAATGTCACAAAATGTAACAAAATTAAACATTTGCTTGAATAAATCCAAATATCTTTTCTAAATCTGTGATGTGGCACTTAGAGGAAAGCAGCAAATGAATGTGTTCAGTGACATCACATGAGGTTTCACAGCCTGGAAGTCCAATCAACACCTCCATCATTTCTCCTCACTAATCTAAAAATACAAGTGATGCCTTCACTTCCAGCAACTCTGGGGCAACTCAACCAGCTGTGGACCCAGTATAAGAGGAGAAAATACTGGACTCTGACCCACTGGCATATTGGAAAAAAGACAAAGCTCAATCACCAACAGAGTCAGAGGTTATGTAGGGAAGAGAGAAGAGAGAGTGAGGTGAAAGCAGAGAAGTCATAAAGTGAAACCAAGGTATTGCATTCCTTAACTCTGTGACTCTTTTCAACATGTTTGTCCTCCTGCTTGTGCCTAACTTCCACCACAGATCTGTCCATAATTTCTCATGTCCAGGGGTGAAAGTAGTTTTAAATTCTTGGGGGTACTATGACACAAGAGTATATATATTTATATATATATATATATAAA
>NW_015116052.1:0-4165 GCF_001443285.1 Poecilia latipinna
ATAAAAGCTTTAATAAATAATAATAATAATAATAAAAAAAAACATATTTGAAGATTTTGGGACCTCCTACGTAAAATTAGATTTAGATTTGGCAAGAGTTAAAGTCATGTTTAAAAGATTTGGTTCAAGTAATTGAACGTGTGTGAGAGGACAGATCTCAGGCTCTTGATGGTGATGGCTGTTGAAAGGAAAGATCTTTTGCAGGGGTCTGATAAGTGAAGTTTCACAAATTACAAACATGATTCTAAATATTATACTATTAGAGCAGAATTATTTAGTCCAAGTTTGAAGAGTCTAGGTGTTGTAAATTTGAAATTACAGCAGTTCTAGTGTGACCGAGATAAAAAAAAAAGTGGTGATATCGCACTTTTTGGAAGTTTCACAAATCAGAAAAAAGCTTCATTGAAATTGAAAATAATCTGATCCAGGTTTGAAGTGTCTAGACCAATTCACGTGTGATCCAGATGCAAAAAAAGTGGTAAAATCAACATTTGTTGAAGTTTCATAAATCGGATAAAAGTTTCACAAATCACAAACATGGTTCTAAATATTCTTCTATTAGATAAGAATAATCTAGTCCAGATTTGAAGTGTCTAGCTGTAGTAGTTTTTTAATTAGAGCAGATGATCCAGATGGGGAAAAAAATGGTGAAAATTGAACTTCATTGAGTTTTCACAAATCAGAAAAAGGTTTCACAAATCCCAAACATGGTTCTAAATATTCTGTTCTTAGTTGAGAATAATCCAGTCGAGGTTTGGAGAGTCTAGGTGTCGTAGTTTTGGAAATAGAGCAGTTCTTGTGTGACCAAGATAAAAAAACGTGGTGAAATCGCCCTTTTTTGAAGTTTCACAAATCAGGAAAATGTTTCACAAATCACAAACTTAGTTTTAATTAGTTTTAAATATTCTGGTAGTAGTGAAAAATTAAGTCGAATCGCCCTTTAGCTATTGGAAGCTGGAATTGGAAACCAACTTCAGCTTCGTAAGTGTCCTTGGGTGAAAGATGCTAGAAAATAAAATCCATTGTTATTATTTTCAGAATGTAAACTACTTAAAAATGTACAAGTTCCAATGATTTACTTTCTGACAGTGGGAGGGCTCCAGTCTCAAAAGCCCAGATTTAAAATAAAATTTATGTAAAAGTCAATTATTTGTTTTTGATGACGACATAAAACAGAAATAAAACAACTGTGTGGAGAATCAGTGTTTCTGCCCCCTTGGTGTTAGCAATCCTGTTAGACAAAGCAGGATTTCATGACCAATTTTATTTAATCTATATGTTGATGATCTGTTCATACAGCTGAGAACCTGTAACACTGGTGAGATATTAATAAACCATCTTCAGTATACAGATCACCTGGTGGTATGCAGCCCCCTTTCTCTCACTTTCAGGAAAGTTAATGTTTAATTTTAGGGAATAACTGAAGGATGTTAGTAACTGTATAGTTTTAGAATTCACAGATCCGACAAAGTAGTTCTTGTTACTCGTCCAGTCTGAGGAGGCAATTGATGTATCCACTGTGGCAAAAAATGATAAGGCTCCAAAAACATAATAATCTGGAAAAGATAAGACACCTGGTCACTAACTCCCAAAGCCCAATGTCTCCCCTTTCAGAAACTACAGCACAAAGTGTGGCGGAATTACAGTACTGCAAATCTGGCTGGATCGTCCCGTCACGTTTGGGATTTATAAGGGACATGTTTAAATCTTGTACATAATTTTTTATAGTCTACAGTATGAGGTAAGTTTAGCCTGGTGAAAACTCCCTTGTCCTATCCCATTTATGCCACAATTCTAGACCAGCGCAGAAAACTGACATAATTGTCGATAACTTCTGCTTCTGTTTGCTGTCTACTGAAGATAATCCAAGTCACCTGGAGAAAGCCCGGACGGTGCTGGAAGCAAGAATTTTTTTTTTTAAGTGGAATTGCACTGGAAGGCAATGGTCAGGCTAAGGTAAATATGACATATTTAGCAATTAATCCCCAATGGTGATCTCCACAAAATGCAGCTCTTTGGCTTTTTAAGGGTGAACCTTTCCATCAATCATCTGTATCTTCTGGTATCCAGAGGGTTTGCTTTGAAGTTTAATCATGCGCGTAATTGATGCCATATTTCATTGTTTTAATTCTGCAATCTTCAATTCTTTGAAGGAATTAGTTTTTATTTTAAATAATAAAGTACTGCTATTTTTATTCACATTTATATTTATATGAAGATGAAAGATACACTAACATAATTATATAAAATCATTTTAGAGATGAATTGGCTAAAGTACAAAATCTAGGTTACAGTAATGCCCTCCATCATTTATCTGAGAGAAATAATGGTGAACACTATTAATATAAGTCATGAAAAACCTTTCTGTTAATATTCTGCATGTATTTTTTTGTGCTGTTATATGACTCAGTCTTTCGGCTCATTAACTTTGCGCAAATCATGTGGCTGAGGTCATTTCAGACTAGTCCTTTATGTCTCCGATGCTGTTTGATCTGTATGTCATAAAGTACATTCCCCCACGGCACATAACGCATGAAGACAGACTTATGTCTAACCTCTCTGAAAGGCAGATATAATGAAAAATGTAATTTTTCTGCTTTACGTCATGACATGTTATTCCCTATTCAAAAAAAAAAAAAAAAAACATACATGGGGGGTTGCTTTGTTTTTTTTCATGCATGATTGAGAAATCGGTTGGTTTCCGCTGGCAACCATTCAGGGTGTCTAAATGCTTACTCCATCTGACCGTCGCCTATTCCACACAGAACTGCTCTCACCAAGCTGAACTTCCGCCTCACGCCTATGTCTGATGTTTTATTTTTGACTCAGGGCATAATGTTCTTGCACGTAGAGTGAGCTCAAACACCAAACTGTCATGTCCAGTCAGTGTGGTTGCTTCTTGCTCCCTATTTTGTGCTACTCTCTATAGAAAAATGTTTAGCACAAGTTTAATGTAGAATTCACTTGTGAATTCAGTAAGACAAATTGTATAAAATAACAGGCACTGATTATATTTATTTATTTTTTTGACTTTCCTTATTTATAGAAAAATCTGTTCCTTTCTTGAAAATTCAGCTTCTCAACCTAGTTCAGTATTATGACTTGAGCTATAGTGATAAATAACCAAAAAGTGGGAAAAGTGTGGTTTCAAATTTCCCTGTTAAGCAGGGAAATTTGTTTAACATGGAAAGATTCTTGTACATTCCAGTAAATCTATAAATAATGAGCAAAGAAAATTAAAGTACCATTTATCTTCGGCAAGCGATTGTAACTGACAAGGTGTTACAAGATGTCAGTTTTATGTAGTGCATTTGGCTGAAATCAAATTTGTTGATGGTTATCATATTATCCATGGATCTGTAGGAAACTGTCTCTCAACAAGACGTAAAGCAGTGAACACAGCCTGGTTCAGATTGTTTGTGACATGTATGTCATCACTCAGCAGCAGCAACATTTAGACTAATTAAATTTGTATCAATAATTTTTTTCCTACATTGAATTTGACAACAAAGCAGCTATTTATTAATAATTTATTTTCAATACTTTGTAGTTTAAATAGAACTGAAAACAAAGCATTTGTTCTTTACAGGCACTTTGGTTTTGACAGTAACAAATAATTTTAAGTCACATTTATAAAAGTGATAGAGCAGTAATAGTAGTATCAAAACAGAGTTATTCTACCGTAGAGAAGAAAAAAAAAACTTCTCATCTTGATTGTTGTGGTTGTTATTTTTTTGTGCACTGTTGTCACTCACAGTCAACTAATTTGTCCTGATGGCACAATAATGATCATGCCTTCCATATCACTGGCAAAAAAACCTATTATCTCAATCAGCCTTTTAAAGCACTAAAGGTGCTCATCTTTCTTTTCAATGCTCATTGTTTTTTTTTTTTAAAGAATAGAAGTAACCTTTGTCCTTGAAGAGTGTGGTATAAATGTGGACTGGTGCTGTGACAAAATTGGGGACAATGAAGCAAAATAATGCCAAGCTTATTTGAATTGTAAAATGGACATTATGTAGCTATTGTTAGTGTTTTTCATTGTGCCACTTATGTTTGGGTTTTTTTTTGTGGATCCAAATGAGGGGAAAAAAAAAAGGTTTTTTTTTTTTTTTTTTTTTTTTTTTTTTTAAATATGCCCCTTGGTTATATATTTTCTTTGTTC
>NW_015116052.1:7342-10991 GCF_001443285.1 Poecilia latipinna
GTTTTTTTTTTGCCCATTTTTTTTGGGTTTTTTTTTGTGGACCCAAATGAGGGGAAAAAAAAAAGGTTTTTTTTTTTTTTTTTTTTTTTTTTTTTAAATATCGACTCCTGTGATATATATGCATTGTTCCAGAACTGCCTGGGAGACATAACAATGCCAGTTGGCACTGTTGCAGGTTGCCTGTGTTACTGATGCTGTCAAAACAGTTTTCAAACAAAATACAGTAAGTATGGAGTTTGATGCAAATCCAATTGACCTTGGAGAGCTGTTCCATTTGTATTTCAAGTCAGTAAAGTCAGCAGTCCCTTCATTTCATTATGTGTTCTTTAATACATGCAAGAGAAACTAAGTTGATATTTCACTCAAAAAAACTCAAGATCAACTGTCCTTTGGAAAAATGCAGTCAAGGATACAACTTTAACTGTTAACTCACTTTCACACCAACACACTTTCACACAATAACCTGGTCTCTTGCACACTAACTTTTCCTATTTTCCATCAGCAACAGTATACCTTTTTTATATGTTTTGTTGTTTTTTTGTTCTTATGCCATCATTAAAATTTCTAATTCCAAGGGCAAGAAACACTCAGTTTGAGGATTCTTGTTTCTTCCCACTGGCATGGTGGGTTGCTTTATCTGCCTTCTGTTGATGAGGGATTCTTATTGACTCACAATCACGCTGAACTCAGGACTGACTTGACTCAGAGTTGAGTTACCTAGTTGATATCCCCTGTTCTGAAACCAAAAAACCTGAGTATCACAGAGCCCAGAGTAGGATTACTCAGAGTATCTATGTATGTAATGGAATTTTGTTACAACTACATATTTATGTTGCTAAATCTAAATGAGCTTGACTTTTTATTTAGTTATAGTATAACATAGCTATCCAGTGATAAGACAATCCGGTGACTACTTTTAAATATTTGCTATTTACTAAGAGCGTAATTTATAAAAAAAAAAGATTTGCAAAGGAAATATGACACAGATGTGTTAAAATTATTTTACATTATGTTAAAATTTTCTTGTGCCGTAAAAAAGGTATAACGATTCGGACAAATTATGGCGGGTGTAAAACTCGTTCATAAATAAAACGAAATATGTGCAAAAGTCAGATTTCTCAGGAAAGTGTTTTTCTCTGAGTATCCGCTGCTCTTGAACGCCATATTTATCATTTCATGTGAGGCAATAGAAGACTTTCTCTCGCACAATTACTAAACCATGACAACCCATTTCAGCTTTGTCAAACCACTCACTTACCATTTCAAATATTTCTATTACAATGCAGATTGACCCATTATCTTTTGCAATAGGACATCCTTCTTTTTTTTTTTCCTTCTTTTTTCATGGTGGTGCTGTGATCAGTGTGAGCAGATTTTAAAATTTTAGTGAAACATGTCTTAGCCATCTGAGTCAAATATGTTTTTCTTAATTCTGGGTCAAAGATTCATCAGTGATTTGCCCTGTTTGGCTGCTGTAACATCTCTGAAAGACTTTTGTTTTAGTTTTGAGCTTCCATTAAAATGATCTCTTTCAGAAGTGGAGCTGTGCATTTATTTTGGAATATAACTGTCCTCTTTTCTGTGTTGTAGCATGATGTCCCTCCTCTAGGCATCATCCCTTGATCCCTCTCCTGACAAAGACCTGCCAAAAACCACAACCACTCCTGGTCCCTCAGGCTGACGAACAGATCCATTTTCACCTATAGAGTAACTTTTCTCCGTTTGTCACCAGTAACTGCCCTCTATCAAGGAGAACTGAAAATAGATATGCTAAAACATTCTGCATAACCTTAACAATATTGACTTTCAGAACCACATCTTTGTTGAATGTCATGATTTTATTTATATTTTTTTATTACTATTCTTTTTTTTTAAATTGTGCAAAAAAAAAAGAAGAAAAAAATCACCTACACATAGATATGCAAAGAACTTAATAATTAAATGCCGTTTTGTTCTACATACAACAGAGAACCAATACAATAATTTAATTCTGTACAGTATATTTAGAGGGCAAGCAACTAGTTCCTGAATGTTCACGTACAACCACAGAGCCAATAAGCAGTGTCAGGTTTGCAGCACTAACAGGATTAAGCACCAAGACTTTATGTCTTTTACAGCCACTGCCAGCCACAGGCCTGGAAATAATGGGATCACTTTTGAAGCAGTTCATCATGGGGAAAACCACCTCTTCACACATTAGCTAAGGGGGGGAGGATTCTCATTATGTATGCATGCACAGGAAAACAACAACAAATTCTGAGCAATTAATGACTTAAAAATCCACAATATTAGTTACAATATTCCCAGCAAAATGTTTATGAAAAAGTTACAATCTAGTCAAGGGGTTCACTGTTAATGACAGATTGCCTGATTACATTTGCATTCTTTTGAATTAGCTTCCTCTTAGAGGGCCTTAATTAACAAAGAACTGTCATTATCCTACCTATAAGGAATTATGGGTAATCAGCTGCAAAAATATAAATTGGTGTAAAACGGATAGTAGGTGTAAAGTAAATAACGGTATAGTGAAAATGACATTGCATAGATTGTTATGGCTGATTATTCTTTTGTTGTTGGCACGATAAAAGTAGGCATGTCTGACTTGGCAGTTCCCTCGTTGACTGCAGAAGCATCTTATGGGTGGAACCTTGGCATGGTTGTTCCCTATCACCGCAGTCCATAATTACCCAGGCTCAACATCCACTCATCGCCAGAACTTTTGATTCAGCTTCAACTTCAAGTTTGCTCCCGCCTCCACCCTATTATCCAGCTTTTAACTCTGAGTCTACTTTTGGGTCCCTCTTTACAAGTGTTTGACAAAGACAAAAGAAATATTTATGGTTATTCAGTCAGTCATTGTTATCTAACAAAATGTAGACATAAGCCAAAATTCAATTTTATGGGACATTTAAAACACTTTCTGGTAGTCCTAACTGACACTTTATTGTATATGACTTAATGTTAGCAAGTGAAGGAAAAATAATACTGTCTTAATACAGTCCATGTCAAAAACAAACAGCTATACACACCCATTATATTCAGTCATTCACCAATATATTTACAGTGGGAAGATACTGTGCGTGTATATATAATCATATTTATTATAATTAGACCAATGTCATAGTTCACTTCAGATGGTGTTTATTGTGCTCATGTTCAGGTGAAAAAAGTTGGAGAACCTGTGCAGCATATTTACAGTGGACATCCAGGGAGGTTTTGAGGAGGGAAGAAAAGGAAAGGAAAAAAAAAAAATAGAATTCAATGCAGTCTATCACCTTCAGTGTGTCCTCTTGAGTTTAAATTCACACAGACTCCCTGCTGCAGAGCTCTATTTTATTGTCACAGGCTCCGCCCACAAGAAGACGAAACAAAACAAAAACTAAACAATTTCTTCTAACTCAAACAAACTCTTATCAAAATGTACAACATAATCAAAACATTGAAAAAAATAAAATAAAACTGTGACCAAAAATACAGTACTCAATTGTTCCAGGTACGCTGTAATCCAGCAATAGCTTTGTTTGAATATCCGAACCGGGAAAATGTTTGATCTGGAAATGGGCTCTTCGCACGTCTGCTTCTGCGTTCGGGGATAAGTGCCTCGGTCGCTTCCGGGCTACTGAAAATGGCATTTTTCACTAGGTGCTTA
>NW_015116052.1:14731-15355 GCF_001443285.1 Poecilia latipinna
AGTTTAATCCAATAGAAGACAACGCATAAAATTACAACAAAAACTGCGGAACAGAGACATACATTCATTTACCTGAGACAAAGAGGATAGAGAAAAAGAAGGCAAAGACGTGTCTTTGGAGAGTGCTGATGCAAAAAAGCAAAACAAGGCAGCAATCTGATTTGTTACTCCTGTGTACAAACTTTTATAGTAAAGGCATGTTTTTCCTCTTTAATATATTCAAATAAGGCGTACCTCTGCTTGACCAACTGGAAGCTGTCTTGGACCCTCTTAAAAGTTAGAACCTCCTTACAATTTGCTTCCAAGATCAAAGGCCATTTTGTCCCTTTTGTTTAAACAAAGTGAGAGCAGAGCTTCTCCTGAACTCCTGCTGTTTTAAGGCTATCTGGGCAAAGAAAAACAGAGAAAGGTACTTCACAGATAGGTGTGAAATCTGGAATCTCTCCCGCTTTCTCCCTACTCAGATACCTCAGGAAGAAACTTAAAATCCTGTAGAAAGTTGAAGCAAAGGTTATCTCCACAAAGCTAATTTTGTTCTGCATTCAGCACCTCAAAAGATTGAGCCTTGGCATAAACCAAAAGTAATACATAAAATCAACAGAACAGAACGGGGTAAAATTCATT
>NW_015116052.1:18944-23789 GCF_001443285.1 Poecilia latipinna
GTTGAATACTTAACCCATCAATAGTTTTAGTTTTAAATCATTAACACAAACCTATTCTAAATCAAGAAATTTGTTCAAAATGGCCACGGTCAATATACCTTTTTCACATGCCGTAAAATTAACTATATTAAACACTAAAAATATTCATTTTCCTCAACTCTCTCTTGGCAAACATAAAAGAGGGCACCCAAGATTGAGAAAAAAATGTACATCTTAAAAGTTTTGCTTACTGCTTAGTCATAGTTTATATAAAAATAAATAAATAAAAAATCCTCTTTAGGAAAGGTTGCCAATTGGCTTGTCAGCAGTATGAGTTAACTTTAATATGACCAGATCAGGAAAGCTGGCTTTGAATTAAATGAATTTGGCTTCCCTTCAGAATTAATTTTAATATTTATATTTTTTGATACCTTTTGTGGTCAAAGAGCTCAGGAAGAACTGTTACTTTAATCAATTCTAGCTTTCCTCTGCACTAAGTGATACTTAGCAAATGCTAAGGGTGATTCCTTGACAGACCCAGGATTCCATGAGCTGGAGAAAGCAAAGTAGAAAGACCCACCATCTGTTGGCTGTTTAGACACGATAGAGAAAGCTCAGTTTGATGACCCAGTACGAACAGACAGTGTGAGTCAAATCAATTGGAGTGACAGCGTCATGATGTTTTCTGTCTTCAATCCTAGTAGATTTTTGGTAGTAGAGTAATATAGGTTGGAGTTATAATATTAAAGGGGTCATATTGTGTGTTTTCCAGGGATAGTGCCATTGTGACATCAGTGTATTTTTTTTATTTTTTTTTTATTGCAAAACATTTTCTACCATGAGGCCTTGAATAAGCTATGGGAGTTGGATGGTACCTCAGGGTGAGGTGAGGTTTACCACATTGCCAGTTACCATTAAGAAATATCAAACACATCAACAGCTTAAGTTATCTTGCAATAAAGCTCCAGAGATGGCCTTTGGGATACATAAAGTATTACAAATATAATATAAAATAAAAAAATCTAAATATGCTCAAATAAATGTATTATATTTACAAAGAACACAATATGACATAAAAAATATAAATGTTACAAGCTGGCAAAATTACAAGACGTTTGTATCGTGGCTGTTATTGGAGAAAACTGTATGCATATTTCTGTTACACATATTACAGCTAAAATCTTACCTACCAGTGCTTCTTGAAGTTCCGCTCAGAGTAAGTGTTAGATATTTTATTTTAAAATGTAGAACACTAGATTCAGTATGCCAGCACCATGTGGAAAATAAAAAGAAGCTTTTCCTATTTTTGTGTTTCATGCAGGTACACGGCAAATAACAGCTATCCTTGCATGTAGGTCAAAAGTATACTTATCTTGCTTAAAGGGAAAAGCAGTTTACAGATGCACTCAACCGGTATGCTCATAACGGTGAAGTTAAATCTGCTTAATGTGCTGTCATTATAAGTATAGCATGATTAGATGGTTTCAAAAGAGTGTTAAATGGTTCTAAAATACATTCAAAATACATTTCTAAACCTAACTGGATGCAATGGGAAAATCATATAAAAGTAACACGATTTTATATATTGGACAACAATCTCTATGATGTGGGACAACCAAAGGAAGAAATAATACAAATTACTCTCTAACCTGGAAATTTATTTTGCATGTACAATTTTATACCTTGATAAGTTTGAACGTCCACACACCTCCTCCAGGCACACTTACAACCACGCTTGATCAACATATAGTCCTTTGAGTGTCTTTAGGTGGCACAAAAGCTCTGTTGTGTTCACAGAATGGACCAGGTTTACAAGGTTAGACTGTAATGAGTCTCTTTGCCTGGCCAATCTCACATCAGATATGTTCCTTTTTGCTTCTGTTAGAAGCCCAAACCATTCTATCATTGTGTATACAGGGCTAGCCAGGTCCATCATTAATACTGTTCTTATCATTGTGTCTGCCACAATTTCCATCCAAAGCTCTGTTATCAGTGAGACCCATATCAAACCGTGTCTGTCTTGTTGGGACATACAGCAGAAGATTTGCTACAAGGCACACTGTCTGTTAGTTGTTGCCTCCCGGGCAACAGAAGACGCCACAACCTTGACATTAATGATTCAATGAGCACAGTAATTGAGTGCCTTTCTCATTTCCTGGCAGCTACAATACAATGCTGGTGGTGGGGTGACAGGAGAGATACAGAAAGAGAAAGATAAGGGGGTGGCAGAGGAAGGCTTATGAAGAAAAAAAAAACTTAAGGAAACAAGAAGCGATAGGATTGAGTGGCAAGGATAAGACAGAGGGAAGGAAATAAGGAAGACAACTAAAGTGTGGGTTAGGATGAAGAGAGGATCAGAGACAGAGGACAGCAAGAGGAGAGATTGCTTTTGCTCATCATCCCAGTAGGCCTGGCTTTGCTGTGAGGTTGACAGTCCTGAAAGCTCCTGTCCTTCAGCCTTCCCATGTGCCTGTAGCATTATCGCCTACTTACCATAGTGGCCCCCCTTTATTAGCTCATGTTTGTTTTTTGTTTTTTTTTATCTCAATTTGGAAAGTATACAGCAGGTTGGTCTCAGCCTCCTTTTGAAGAGAAATGCGCTTTGATATTATTTTAAAAGGAGTGCACAGACTTTTGAGAAATACTGTAAAAACATGCACACGTACACGTACACTTTGGACTGTTTATTGTATGAAAAAAGGAGCAGTAGGGTTTATTCCTTATCGGTTCTTGAGAAATGTATCCTTTGATACTAACTGTGATGTTGTAGGATTAGAAGTTGCATTCTTTTATTTATTTATTTTCTAATTTCGAATATTTTCTAATGCCCAGAATCTACTGTGACTATATTACATAATCATCTTTTCTTGACGGATTGTGATATGGAATGGATTAATCATACAAAAAGTCATATATAAAGGCCACCACACATTGCATAAGAACATAAATAAAAGATAAATGGGTCAGTAAGTGTCTGTGTTTGAGTACGGCACCATGCATCCATTCTCAGTCCAGACCGTCTGACTCAGCCGCCTGTCAGCGGGACGAGGCAGATGGGAGACATAAAATGCTCAGTGCCTTGACAAGGTAGTCTGTCAAAGTTAGGTAGAACAGTCACAGGGGTAATGTTTTGACAACGCATTAAATGTCTACTTCGCAGACTCCCGTATGTCATTTCACCAGATTGATGTATAGATACAGATGACTTTATAAACCAGGCCTATGGAGATTTTCCCTATTCATGCCTTGGTTTTTGTTATTTTTTGACCCGCTTACCATACAAAACAAAGGATTAACCTTAATGGAGACAATTGTATATTTTCCAGGCACATGCTGCCATTTTATATCAAAATCAAGTAAGTGTATCACTTTCAGTTGTTATAAAAATGCTGTATATATCAAAAATAACTTACAAGACAGTTGATTTCACAATTTGATGCCTTGAATTTGTCTCTTTAAGAAGCTCCAAATAATGTCTTTACTATTTTTTTCTCATGCTTCAAGATATTGGTACGTCACTAGATTATCAAGATTATCACCACATTTTTTTGTTTGCTACTTATGTTTTTCATGTTTTTTTTTTGTTTGTTTGTTTTTTTTTTCTTTCTGTTTCAATTTGAGTTTTTTGGCTGCATTTTATTTACCATAAAATATTGTACAAAAAAATAAATGCACAGTCAGTAAAGCACATGCTTCACTTTAGATTTGTTTTTGAATACTTTCAGTCCCCAATACACTTTGCCTTGATTAGAAAAAATGCTTGAGAACCCGAGTGAAATGAGCTCACAAGCTAAGTAGTCTGTATTCAACCATCTCATCAGCAGCATTAATAAATTCTAACTCTTCTGTTGACACTTCCTTCTATTTTTCTAATCATCTGCTTTGCATCTGTACTTTTCTTATTTTTTTTAGTTTTTTTGTGCATTTCTTTTATGTCTATAACCCAATGATGGCAATCTCTGTTCATTTTTCACCCTTTCTCTCTCCTACTACCCAAATCTGTAAAACACATCCATGCACAGTGTCATGGGTTGACTGACTGGCAAATGACAAAGCAAAACTTATTTTCCCTGACTTTACTGCACAATCAAAATAGACTGGAGGAAATTGTTGTTGAAAGTATTAGCTAAAGTCATTCAGAAGTAGAGTATAACAATAGAATTGTTTTAATATTTAATAAATAATACCCCAAAAGTATTGCAAGTGATTAGAGGGAGCTTTTGCGTTATACCACTGATCCTCATCTTGTGAACACAAATTGGTACTGACGGAGCCAAGCAAGCCCGCAACTCAGAGAACATTCAGAGAATCCAATTTGTCACACAGACTTGAGCTAAAAATGAAAAAAGAGAAAACAGGTTGTCAGTCGCATGCAGTTGTTTTGGCAACAAGAACAACATGCAGCACATTAAATACATTGATCCAAAGCAAATCAACATCCTCACATTAATATAGCCACAGGGGAGTGCACCTTCTCAATGTCATTAATATGAAAGATACAAAGTAACCACAGGACAAGTCAAACAATGCGATCATATTATTTAAAATGGAACCACAGTGTTTTTTTAAAAAGGCCAAGCCATCTTTCTACACAAGTGCAAACTGACAGGATATCAATAAAAAATTTGCAATTGTGATCCAAGAATATACATATTTGTTCTAGAATTTATGGTACTCTTTGGGTCAAATAAAATATTTCGCACATGGCAACAAAACAATTTTCTTGAAAAAGCATGTATGTGAGGTTGCTTTTGTCTGTTTTGGTTAAGAAAGCAACCACACAACTTTATAAAGTCCATTACTATTTTTTGTTGTTGTTTTTTGTCTTTTTTATATCAAAAAAAATTCAATTGTAAGCTAATTAAA
>NW_015116052.1:28266-31518 GCF_001443285.1 Poecilia latipinna
GATTGTTAGTACTTTAAAGTACTAACAATCAAGTACTATCTAGTACTTTAACCCAGGCCATCACATGGCACATTACTTAGAGCAGGTGCCCCGTATACAAAGGCTATAAACCTCGACACCGTCATCTTGAGTTTGATTCCTATCCTCGATAACTTTGCCAACTCCCTAACTTCCTACAGCCCTCCTGTCAAATTACTTTCAAATACAAGCCTCTAGTGTCAAACAAAAATTACTTTCACCCAGCTGCACTCACAAACACTCTCTTTCAGTTCCAATCATTCATTGGTTTGATTCATTGGTTACTTTTTCTTCCCAAGGACACCTTGAAACATGTCTGGGGAAGCTGGAATCAAACTACCAACCTACCAGTTGCCAGATGACTTACCATTACTTCCCCAACAATACATACATCTTCTAATGGCTTTCTCTATAAAGCTAAACAAATACAGGATCTCATCTCAACATTCTCTTGTTTAGCCCTCTCTACATACCACCTCTTGCAAAGCTGTGGTAGACATGCAAGCATAAAAGTCTGAAACATTTTTTAACTTGTTTTGTGAAATTAGAAATTGAGAAAAGTAGCTCTTTCTAATTAAATATTCTGCAAACTTTAGGACTCCGTTGCATGCATGTGCAAAAGGTCCAGGCTTGGCTTGTAATAGACAATAAGCTACAATATATCTGGGCCATGTTGTCCTCAAGGTTTTGTGTTCTGCTTTTTGTTCCAAGAACCTGCGTGATAAATGTTGCATAGCAGAATGGATGAGATGAGGCTGTATTTTAACTTCATGGTTTTGTGGCCTTCAGCATCTCTTCACCTGCTGCAATGAATTATATGCATTACCTCAATGTTGTGCCAAATGTAGTCACTTCTTACCTGCCCCTCATCTTTATTCTTAAGATGGGCCTCGTCTGCACAGCAACTGAACAAATTGAATCTGCTACTCAACTGAAGCGTCACACTTACCTAATCTGACCTGTAATACAGGGCCATGCTCTATTGCCTTTGCATAACAACCTATCCATGTTTGTAACCCAGTCCCCAAGGTAGCTCTTAAGTATCGTAATTTCACCTACCATAAATCAAGGCCAACTCCACCTTTGCATCCTTATTTCTTACTCTGCTGTTTTTGTCAGGGGTTCTCTCAAGAGTGCTACCACATAAGAAAGTTAGCCATTACTCACATAATTGAAAATACTTAATATGTAAATGCCTACACAGCCAATCACAGCAAACGAGGGCAGAAAGATGCACAGAGTGACTGAGAATTCCTCATGCCAGAGAGTAGTGCATTTCTGCTGAAGTCAGCAAGGGAGATGTTAATGCTGCAGCGAGAATTAATGAAAGTATTGGCTTACAAACATTTGGTGATACATTATTGTGGCTCCCAGCAACTGGCGACTCTTAGGTTGTTTTTCAATTGCAAAGGCCACAAGGGAAGAACTCCCTGTTTTAATTAGATACAGGAGAAGCAAATAGTAACTCAGATAAACTGTAGGCTCTGTGGTCAGCTGTTTCCTGTTCCACAGAATTATTCATAATTTTCTATAATTGATGAAAGTGCACTTACAGATAAAAATATCATATACAGTGACCAATAAATAACTTAGAGGGATGAAAGTAAAAATTAGTATGGGAGAAAATGCAATTTCTAAAGTAAAGAAGAGCAGATTTTGTGTGGAAATAGAGTATTCAAGCATAACATAATTGTGTAACTTGTAAAACTTTGCAGGTTTTTATTTGCAAAGACTAGCACTTTTTTTATTCTTCAAGCAGAAACTGTTTTTTTTGTTGTATGTTGAAGAAAAGCAACTAAAACCAATATTATGCAAATACACATGGGGTTTGTGCAGGAAGAGATCTATCTTCTACATCATTTTTTCTCTCTGTCTTTCTCTCTCTCTGTCTTTCTCTCTCTCTCTCTCTCTCTCTCTCTTCAAACTCAGAGCTTTTGTCCAGTTCAGAAATTGTAATTTGATCTGTTTTAGCACATGTACAGGTCCCTAACCTAACCTGCCAGCTAGAGTTGAAAAGACTGGAAATAGTGACGAAGAAAATATAACTTGCCATCTAAATATGTAAATATGTTTGAAAAGTGAAATGGAAAAATATATTTAAAAAGGAAGACATCTATTTTACTCATCACCTCTTAATCTTTCCCCTGACATATATGTAAAGGTTAGGGCATACCAGGTGTTTCTATGAGAGGGATGGCTTATGGGCATGCTTTTTTTAGACAAAAATGTTTCAGAAGCACATTTGGGGGAAAAGGATAAAAAAAAAGTGGGGGTGAACTTGAAAATAAACTTATACATGTTTGGACATCATCTGGAATATGAGTTTTTGGTATGACAGTTTCTGCTAATCAGTATTACGACAACAATTGGGACAACAATATATATTATTACAAATGTAATCTCTGCAACAGCTTAAAAATAATTTTGTATTCAAGGAGTTATAAGTGAATAGTATTCCTTCATTGAATGCTTGATAAAGAAAAACCTTTCAGTTCTGAAAGTCATTAAGTGGTCTATGCAAAAACCTTATCACACTTAAACACTGTTTTTCATTGAAAGCTTTTTCTTGTTGCTGTTATTTTAGTCTGCAATGTTTTTTCTCAACACAAAAAAATCTTAACTTCCCATTATTTCTCACTTAATCAAGAGACAGCTCCTCCAGCATCTCAGAGCTTGTCACATTACAATGGTTTCTTAATTTGAATAATTAAAAGAAAAATAAATAAATGAAAAATAAAAACTGTATTTTTTCTGTAAATAATCAGCAATCCAGTAACTAAGAACACTGCCTGCTATGGTCAGTTATAGAGTTGTTCTGTCATCATTTCCTCTTCCTGCATACAGAACACTATTTGTATCGTCTCAGTAATCATAAATAAGAGGGCTCTGAACTTTATGAAAATGAAGATGCCACATGGCCTTGAGTTAGGCTGTCACCATTTGTTGGATATTGAGCCTAGCTTGCTCCTTTCACCAGCCTCCCAGATTAATTGGCTACACTTTGAGCTCTCGACAAACACAACATAACAGGCAGCAGATTAACCTGTTTTTCTAATTCCTGACAAACATTTAAGACAAAATAAAAACCGTAATGTGAGTAAAAGAGGAATCACAGGCAAGCCAGAACAAAATATTCTCTACTCCAAAGCCTGCAACATAAACATATGTATGTTATGTGTTTTATGTACTGTAGAAAGTTTTTTGTGTTGTTGGTTAAAATCAGCTAATTAAGTA
>NW_015116052.1:34947-36127 GCF_001443285.1 Poecilia latipinna
TTATAGAGTTGTTCTGTCATCATTTCCTCTTCCTGCATACAGAACACTATTTGTATCGTCTCAGTAATCATAAATAAGAGGGCTCTGAACTTTATGAAAATGAAGATGCCACATGGCCTTGAGTTAGGCTGTCACCATTTGTTGGATATTGAGCCTAGCTTGCTCCTTTCACCAGCCTCCCAGATTAATTGGCTACACTTTGAGCTCTCGACAAACACAACATAACAGGCAGCAGATTAACCTGTTTTTCTAATTCCTGACAAACATTTAAGACAAAATAAAAACCGTAATGTGAGTAAAAGAGGAATCACAGGCAAGCCAGAACAAAATATTCTCTACTCCAAAGCCTGCAACATAAACATATGTATGTTATGTGTTTTATGTACTGTAGAAAGTTTTTTGTGTTGTTGGTTAAAATCAGCTAATTAAGTAATTTTGTTCACTAGACTTAAGTGCAGGATGGTAGACAGACAGCTGACTGTGAGAGTCGGACTGATTTGTTCAGCAGGCTGCTTGGGAGTCTGGGGATGTAGCACTATCTGAAGATGGATAAATCTACCTTATTAATATCATCTGGACAAGAGGAACATTTCATTTATTTTTTTTTTTTTGAGTGTGTGTGTGTGTACATGGTTGTTTGTCCTCTGGTGCATCTCTGTGTTTTCCTGTAATGGACTGGTGATTTGTCCCCACAAACCCTGCAACTATAAGTAGATACAGACAATGTGGATATTATCTGGATATTTTTGAGTTATATAAAATGGATAATGCATTGCAATTAAGACATTTTTACTTTACTTTTTATGGTATAATATATATAAAAAAGTTTGTTTGCATGATACGTTTTACTTTGTAAATGAGATTCAAAATTACCCAGTGAGTAGTCAAGTCCTCCTCCCCCTCTGTGGAGAGATGACACTGCATAACATTTCGATAAAAAACAAGAAGAAAAAAGTACTAGGAAAGATTTTCTCTTACTCACACACAAGTTTCAGCTCGTGATTGTGTCAATTTAGAAGTAATATCAATTATAGGAGGGAGGGAGGTAAAAAAAAAAAGTGAAAAAAATGCCAATATACCGAAGTGAGGGAATTTACAAAAACCTCAAATGAATTATATAAGACCATGCTTTCATTTTACCATGGGCGTAGGTTTGGGTAGGGACGGTAGGGACATGTCC
>NW_015116052.1:36644-47584 GCF_001443285.1 Poecilia latipinna
GTGTCGTCAAGGTCCCCACCAAAACTTAGACCGAACCTACGCCCTTGCATTTCACATATATCAAGCTACTCAAAACCACTGACATTCTTTTATATTTTGCTTTGCATGCTTTTTTTCCCCCTATTGGCCTCTTTTTGCTAAGACTGTGGCCTTGTTCTCCCAAAAAATTTAGATTCCTTTAGTTTTTTTTCCTCAAGGTTCTTGAGTCTGTCTACTCTTCATTTTCTGGGTGAAACTTGAAAAAAGTCTTGCTGCAAGCAGTCATCAGATCTCCAGTATACCAACAGAATAAAAATAGCGTAACTTTAAATCTAAGCAATGGCAGCGACTTTTTACTTTTTATCTGATGAACAAAGGCAGTGTGATTATGATTTTAACAAATATTGCAATCTATTTTCTCTTTCTAACTTAATCAGTAAGCACCATTAAGAGGTGCAGTCTTTTTTTTTTTATTTTAAACTTTTGTGTACTACTAAGAGATTTACAGGAGAAAAACAAACTAAAACCTTTTTTTTCAAGCCCACCAGCATCTTCTTTGATGTAAAATTTAATCTAAAGACTGTAGGCACATGGATTTTGTTCATCTGAACCTTTCGCAAATGTTATGCAAGATTTTTTTTCAAAGCCCAAACATTTTAAGAAAGGGTTTTTAAATGGAAACAAGGAAACACTGCAATGTAGTGCAGTCACTAGATGAGTGACTATTATGCAAATAGTGACTGTCCTATCATTGACATTTTGACTTGTATTTATAAATTCAACCATGATTTCAATGAAAGAAGCTTGAAGTCAATTTATCTTTAAGAATTGGCCTGAAACAGCTTGCCATACATAAAGATGTATGTGGGAGGAAGAAGTGGAAAGAAAGATCAAAAAAAGAGCTTAGAGTTGAGGCCAAGTATTATAATCAAGACTCATTGATTTCAGTTCAACATGGGGTGTTGAACTGTGATAATAAAAATAATGACTATTGTTACAGTAATAAGAATACTTTCCACATTTAGATGTAACCATTAAAAAAGAAGAGGAGTTTAATTCATTACAGTGACAGTTTGGTGTGTAAGTAACACATATCTGAAGACCTGCTGGTAGTGAAATATAAAACACTGAAGGAGATCACTAAATATTTTTTTTATTTTATTTTAATAAAACATAAACTGAGTCATAGATTAGAGACATGGCCCTTT
Source organism: Poecilia latipinna (assembly GCF_001443285.1). Lineage (NCBI taxonomy): Eukaryota > Metazoa > Chordata > Actinopteri > Cyprinodontiformes > Poeciliidae > Poecilia > Poecilia latipinna. Next base: position 37,832 of record NW_015116052.1, read on the forward strand.
ATATGTTAGCAAGAAGATGGTGTGTTACAGGTTACAATGTTATTCTACTGGCACTTAACATTACAACCATAAACCTTAATGTTTTCACCAAGATTTTATGTGATAGACCAACACAAAGTAATACATCCATCCATTTTCTGAACACCCTTGTCCCTCAGTGGGGTCGGGGGGGGGTGCTGGTGCCTATCTCCAGCTAACGTTCCGGGCGAGAGGCGGGGTACATCCTGGACAGGTCGCCAGTCTGTCGCAGGGCAACACAGAGACACACAACCATGCGCACACACACACTCACACCTAGGGGCAATTTTAGACAGACCAATTAACCTAACAGTCATGTTTTTTGGACTGTGGGAGGAAACCGGAGTACCCGGAGAAAACCCATGCATGCACAGGGAGAACATGCAAACTCCATGCAGAAAGACCGGGGCCGGGAATTGAACCCAGAACCTTCTTGCTGCACGGCAACAGCTCTACCAACTGCGCCACTGTGCAGCCCGAACAAAGTAATACAGTTACTTTCAATAAATTAGAATATCATTGATAAGTTAATTTATTTCAGCAACTCAGTTCATTAAGTGAAACACATTATATAGATTAATTACACACTGATGTTTTCAAGCCTTTAATTCTGTTGATGACTTACCACTACAGCTAATGAAAACACAACAATTAAGATTAGAAAATTACATCAGACCGATAAAAGCATAGGGCAAAGTAAGAATAGGAGACAAAAAAATGCAAAAACAACACATGGAAATAAAGACTTGTGAAAAAATAAATACATAAATAAAAAATAGTGGGTTAGACTCATAATGCATCTATAATTAAATGCATAAAACAAAAGAAAATGTATAAAAAAGTAAAATTCTTATGTGCTCAAACATGTTTAAACAAAACTGAAAAAGTAAATGTGAATGTAAAACATGATGTAAAGTTTGCTATTTTAAATTGGTGCATTTACTGATTTATTTTGTTTTCTTTTCATTTTTAGTTCTTTCAGTTTGAGCCATCCTTTTCCACCAGCTTTGTACAGATGTTTTAATATATATATATATATATATATATATATATATATATATATATAAGCATGTCCCCACTAGGGACATGCTTGTCCCTAGTGGGGTTGGTAGAGATGGCGGTGCCTATCTGCGGTCAACGGGCGAGAGGCAGGGTATATCCTGGACAGGTCGCCAATCCATCACAGACCAAGAATACCTATTCCTATGACCTGAAATCAAACTATGGCTGTACAATAATCTTTAAACAGGAAACACCCCGCATGTTTGGCTCCTTCTGTGAAAACTGGTTTCACAAATCTGGATGTCATCTGGACTGAAATAGAGATGGTCATTCATGCTTTTATTTCATCCTACGTAGACTATTGTAATAGTCTTTTTTTTAATGTGTTTGAGTAAAACCCCGTGGCTCACCTCCAGTCTGTGCAGAATGACTGTTGACTAAAACTAACAGAAGAGCACACATAACTCCTGTTCTTGGCTCCCTGCACTGGCTTCCTGTGCACTTCAGGAATAATTTTAAAATTTAGGTTTTAACCTTCAAGGCAATCCATGGCCACTGCTCCTAAATACATTCTGAACCTTTTGGATCTTCGAGCTCCCCCGAGGGCTCTGATCTCCGATACAAATGTTGTTGGCTGTACCTTGAACTCATTTCAAGCAGTGGCTTTGAGACTCTGGAACGCCCTCCCACTGTTCCTACACTGCACAGTCTTCACAAACTCTTAAGGAATGACTATATATTTTTATTCAGACAGGCTTTTGCTTAATGTTTCTTTTGTTTAACTGTTTTATCTTTTGGGAAGCACTTTGTGATCTATATGTGTGTGAAAATTGCTATAGAATTTAAATTTTACTTATATTTTGTGATAGACTTCAACTCATGCCCAAAAATGTAATGTCCTGAGTGGAAAAACCTGCAATGATCCAAAACAACTAAGGAGCAAAATGACCAATATCTGCACTCAAAGTATGTAACTCTCATGTACAGGAGCTACTGCTGTAGTACCAGGAAAAGAGATTCAGCTAGAGGCATTAAACTTTGTAATACGTTTTATAACTTTTGTAAAGTACATCTCGTAGCTTCTACTGCACTTTACTCTTTTCATTCTATAGCTATTTGGGTTTACTGCAGAACATGGAACCTGTCTGCATTTTTCAGAGAAATTAAATCATGGACACAGAGGAAACAATAATTGGGTTCAATGTCAGCTTGTGTTATTCTGAGTGCTGTCCCAGAGCATGGTGTCCCTGAAATTTCAGGACTTCCGTTTTCTCAGTCACAGAAAGGCCTTTATAACATGACCAATCTCTTATAATTGGTACAAAGGTGGGTGTTCTAATCTAGTTTTTCTCATTTTCTTTTTTCTCTTTTGTTATTACACAAAGAATGTGTGAGGTCAGAACATCCGTAATTTTGAAGTGATGGATAATGGGTAATTAGGGCAAATGTATTGCTTGATAAAGAATAATGTTCTCTCAGTAACCAAAGAAAGAGGTTAATATGAACTTAGTCCATATCATTTAAATGGTCTATTCATGATTTGCCCTATCCCATTATGTGGCTCCTTATTGAATTTGAGGGTGAGTTTCCCAAGACTCTAGTTGTGCTTAATACCAATGATAATACTTCCATTTGAAAAGAAAAATGGTTATCTACTCTTTACATACCATAAGAAGGATGAAGCTTCACATGTGGCTATTTTTTCTACTCTTTGCAAGTCAAAACACACTGATCTGTTTTTTTGTGCAACAAGAGTCAAATATTATTAAACACAACCCCAAGCACTTATTTCAAAATGCCAGTAACTTACAGTCCAACTTTAGATCCACTAGCTGGCCAGTGTGAAAGCCATTAAAAGCAATGACGGAATAAATTCCCAAAGGGAGAGTACATGGACAGCTACATATATGGCAGGTGATGAGGTGAGCAAGGGGGCATGAGGAATGGTTATTGCCTCCATATCAGAGGTGATTACTATACTAGGCTTACTGAAAGCTACAAATGAATTCTACCCATGTTGAAATTGTCATTTTTATTATGGGTTGATGGGTAAAATGACAAAGAGTTGCTTGTAGGCAGCAGATACTGGCATGGGTATTCAGGATGGGAAAGATTTTTGAACCTTGAATTATATATGAAGCCATTAATCTATCAGAGGACCATGGGTTTCGGGTTAAATAAAAGGAAATTTAAATTTATTATGGCTCTCAAAAGTGGACACACCCTGTTAAATTCTTAGATTTTTAGATTAAAGTTGAATCCATGACAAATCATTTCAGAACAATTTTAACCTTTAATGTGACATGTATGGAAAATTCAACTTAAAAATACATCTGCTGCAATGACTTTATTGTATAATTGGGCAAAACCTTTGTTTTATGCATCTTGTGAGCCAATTTCAACTATCAGTCTGCCTGTACATTTAACACCAATCTAAGAATTGGATTTACCTGCATTGAAGCTTAATTGTCCAAGTTGGCTTCCACCAGCACTTTACTGTGGAAAGGTATCACTGAGAACAAAGGTACAGCTTTTTTTTCTCTTTTTTACAATTTCCCTGAGGGCAGATTTTTGTTTTTCAGCTGAATTCTACAGGACATTAAAGATGGTAAAGGTTCTGAGATTATGTATCATTGTTTCAATTTTAGTCTAAGAACCTGGACCCTTGGCAGGAGGGTGTCCACTTTTGAGAGCCAAGATATGTATGTTTGAGCTTGTATGTAAAATCCTGTTAATCCCCTTTTTTTAATTAACAAAGGTTTTTTTGTCAGTGAGCAGGTTGGAATCCCGTCTTTATGCATGAACTTTGCATGTTCTCCCCAAGTTATCTCCAGGTACTATAAAATCCAAGTTTTCTCTTTATTATTTTATCTTCATATTAAGACATTCTATCATTCACACATGAATATAAGAGAGAAGACATTTTTTATGTGTTGAGACAGCTTGTTTGCAGTCATTTGTAAGACAACCTTGTCTCTCGGCTCCTACATTTCAACTTACATGAATATCACTTCCTGTCCAAAACTATTGTAGCCTAACAGGTGGGCAAAGTAGATCAAAACCAAATCCCAATTAATAAACAAAAATAAAGAAAGATGTTCCAAAAGTCAGAATATTAGACCTAAACATTTTTTTTTACTCTAAATGGTAAACTGTGTAATCCACCCAGAGTCTTAACAAATAGCTAAGGTTAATTGGTTACTATAAATTACCCTTATAAAAATGTGCATATATATGTGTTGGTCTTCATATAAAACAGAGCATTTTGCATTATAATCATTATGATTTTTGCTATTTTAGTCATAAAGAAGGGTGGATTTTACTGTTGCACGTTTTCCACCACACAGCATAAAAGCACTAAAGTCTTTTTCATTGGTTTCAGAAAAGTGCAAAAAGCATCAATGTGAAATGCCAAAACTGAACAATATAAAACTGAGTTTTTAATGGTGGCTATAGTCCTTATCCCAGGTTTTTAATGCTCTTCCAATATTGTGGAAAAACAAGCAAATTCAGATAAGCCTAATTGCTCGAAACATGTGGTGCCTCAATTGTTTTCACCTCTTGATGCATTTATTTTGCAAAGACCATCTGGCTTTATCAACTGGAATATTTTTGCTGCTCTTTAAGGCAACAGGGACTTTGTAGATTTTCTGAGATCAAAATAGCATGGAAATAAGACCTTCATTCTACAAGGAAGTGTGGTACTTTAAACGTAGCTTCATGTTCTCCGGTGGAAATATTGTCTCAGCAGGATTTTAAGTGTTTCCATTAAACATAAGGATTTGTTCCTTTTGACCTAAAATAACAGTGTTGTTGCAAGGCAAGTTCACATTTGAGCTGCCCACAATAACAAGTGCCACTAAATATGTTTTTTTTTTTTCCATCATCTTCACAATGACAAAGGCATGTTGGCTTTTATACACCACCTAACTGATTAATCTGAGTAAATATCCCAACATTTCACACACGCACAGATGCACACAAGTTTATATTAGGAATTAGTATTGACTTCCATTCATTTTAACAATTGCATTTATGCCTAAACCTTTACAAAGTGGTCCACTATATTAGGATCAGTTTTTGGTCTCCATAAGGTCTTCAGAAGGTTAGTAAATATCCCCCAGATGGTCCTTAATATGATAACTAAACAAGTACACACACACAATAAGAAAACAGGACCATGAAAACACTTTTTTAATGCCTCAAGTACTCTCTGAATGATTTTGAACTTGTAAATGGGCAGTGGCTGTCAGAGCAAGTGAGCTGCTGAGGACAGGTGTGGGGTATATTTCATTAGACATGGAGCCTTAGGGGAGCTGACTGCACACTATGTTTGTCACAGAGGATTGACGACTGCTTTCTATAAACATAAATAAATAAATAAATAAAAGTACTGTAATCCCAGAGATGTGTAAGCCATGTGTCCTGCCACAGAAAAATAGTCCGTGGTTGGTGGCTTGTGATTGAAGTGGGACATGTTCCATTTATACATTTAATTAATTATCCACTTATTTAAATGCTGCTGCAAATGTGACTGAACACCTGGCCCATACAACAACAATAGCACAGCGGGTTATTGTGTTTGTTGCTACCTATTTAAAAAGTATCATCTGCTTCTGAGCTGGAGGAGATTATAAAATGTGAAATGTGTTCTGCGCAAAACATCAAATGAAAGGCTTACTAGTTATTTCTCTATGAATATTCCTCAATCCTCAGTTCTGCAGAAGTAAGCAAAAATGGCAGAATGTTATAAAGGAAGACAGACAAGATGTTCAGGCTGATGTTTACAGCAGTGTAGTGACTTTAAAAAGAGAAAAGCAAATTCCACAAAACAAAGGAAAACATTTTGTGTGCACCAGAATCAAGTTTATATGTAAAATTCAAACCTGTTTATTGAATAACATGATACATTGAAAAGAAAAAAAAAAAAAAACAAGTCAGTTTCCTAAAGATGAAATGATATACGTTACACATGAAACTGAACACTTTAGTACCTGACATTTAATTATGCAAGTTTATACAATACTATTTACATGAAAGGGATGTATGATGCATTTTTGATTCGCATGATGCCATTTTACAGCACAAGAAAGTAACCATGTCGTCTTCAGTTACTATAAAATGCTGTATATAAACCTCAAATATGGCAGTGTCAGCCACCAATCTCACAACACCTCAGTCTATACTGAATGCAGGTTGAACGTACCATTTCCTCTCTAAAGACATGACCCTCATGCTAATGATGCGGTCAAATTGATTATTCTTTTGCTCCATAATGACTATTCCCTGGAGGCCCCCTTCACCTGTTGTTAACAATGTTTTCTGAGGGAGTTTCTGTCAAATGCTGTCAGAGGAAAAGAAAACATATGGTTGCCTTCATCTGTTAAAGCTGCTGGAGAGGAATCCCTGGGAGGCCAGTTTGACCCTCTACAGTTTTTCTACTGCAAATAAACAGTAATTGTTTTCTTAGCTGAAGCTACTGTGCTCCCCTAATATATTTATGTTTAAGAGAAGCTGGATAAGAGTTCAAGCGGGGTTATACAAAATGCCTAAAGGACGTATCATAACTGACTGAAGTTGGAAGCAAGATAAGATTGCATCATGTCCAACACAATGTTTGTTTCATTTTGCTTAATAGATAAATTATTAAAAGTTTTATGTTAACTTTGCTTATTTTTTTATTACTATTTTACACATCAAAAAATTGATTTTTGAAGAGAATTTCAAGTTGTTTTCAAATCGGTTTTCATTTATTTACACATTGCCAGTTCACAACAAATCCATTTCAGGCAACTTTAAAGTAAATATATGTTTAATTTGCACCCAATTAAATGCAGCCCTTCCCCTTGACTGCATTCTGCATTTAGTGCTTTAGGAGAAATTGAAAGAGAGTGCCGAGGTCGTTTGATGGATGATGGCTGGCTGCCGTTGGGCTGTGTGTTTCTATTGGGGTCTTTTTAGATGTTTGAAGTATGCTGCTTATGTGAGAAATGAAAAAATGTATAACCTAAATGAAAATTCCTTACTTGTTAAAACTACAGATTGAAACCGGAGGAACTGACAACTTTTTGCATACCAGTTTTTCTTCTGTTCAACGTGTTCTGTTCATGTATGTGAGGTGTGAAAGTTTAGATACATGCATATAATAATTAAGAACTACAAAATAGATTTCTGGTTGTTAAATCTCAATACATTTGAGAAAGCTTTTTGATGACTTAATGTTAGAATTGCTGTCCAATATATTGTTTCTGGCATTACTGAATATAATCTTTTAAAAATGTGTTATTATTCTTTACATAACTATTTCTAGATATTGTATTACAGTGGGTTCTTGAGTTTACATGACTCTATTACATTAAATACATACTGTTGTAGTTGCACAAGGAGAAGAGCATAAGTATAAGGACGTGAACAAGCTGCAGCTACTTCTGAGGTTACATGAATAGAACTAGAACTGCTATGATGCTGTCATCATTACCATATAAAAGACATGTGGGGGAGGAAAATCAGTATGCTGTATATTTAGAGCAGATTTGTAGATTTTCAGATAAAAGAACAGCTATGACCCTCTAGTATTGACTTATATACACCACCCAACAAATAAAAAAGAAGTCCTTTAAAGCATATTATTGTTTTTCAGAAATGGTAACTAGCTTCTGAAAAATTGCAGCAAAGGTTATTATATGCTGGTGTAAAAAAAAAGTGTTTGATCCCCCATGCCCGATTTCCTTTTGCAAAACAATTTATATATTATTCAAAGGCAACACAAGTTAACACAAATTCCTGTTTTTAAAGGGGCTGAAAGGGGCGAGGTGTATATAATCGAAACTCGTCTTTAAGCTTTATATCATGTTACAATGTTATTCCCTCATCATAAACATACCTGAAGAGTTGCTTTGATTCTTTCATGCATTTTCCAGGAATACTTGAATCTCCTGTGGCAGCCTTTAGGAAGTGCCTAAATGCTTGCCCATAAAAGGCACTACCAATTTACCCACAGCTCCTCCTAGGGGTGCAGTCTCCAGCTGAGTTCCCACCCTACCTACAACCCCTCCCCCATGCAGCAATTAGGAAACACCTGGTGGAACTAAGCTTATCTTATGAACTACTTAATGAAATGCTCCTAAGAACAGTTGTAAACAGGAACATGCAGAAGCATTGTAGTGATGACGTTCTGAAGGCGGCGGGTCGGAACGTTTAAGAGTTAGAGACAGCCCAATTTCAAAACATAAAATTGCTAAGTCAGATTTCTTTTAAGGTTTATTTTATATATTCAGTATTTTATGACAACTGAAGACAATCCGTGTAAATGGGTTATTTGGGGTTCTATCTTTATTTCTGTGCAGATTTGGACATTTTTGTGCAATTCTTTTAAATCTGCATTATTTTGCTTAAAAACGTCTCACCACTGGCTTCCTTCAGTTGTCGGTTGAATTTTCATATTGTAGCAGTATGGCTTGGTACATCTTCGTCACAACCTTATGTTCGGGTATGAAAGCACAGCGCTCCCCACCTTTTTCTCCCCCTGCCTATCTGTTGGGGAGTCAGTAGTTAGAGTAGTAATATAAAAACAACTGAAGTTAGTCAGTAGTGTTTCTGTGTGTGAATATATGCAACAGTTTCTGTGATTTAAAAAAAATATATTTTCTGTTATTATAGCACAAGGAATTCTACTGTCTATATCCACGCCACGCTCCATAATTATCCCTCTTCTTTTTCTCAGCAGAGATCCCTGAGCTGTGACACCAAACTATTCTCCTGTTCCCACTAATAACCCTCCACGTTTGTCTTCATCATTCTTGCATGAAATTGGCCACTAGTTTGTTCTTTGGGACAGACAGAGGTGTAATATTGCAATACAGCACTTCTTTGCACTGAATATATATGGTTTAGGAAAGTTCAACATATATGTATGGCATTTTTGAGACATTGTAAACAACTTTCTGGGTCCCATCAGTCTGTTAAACGTGCCATTCCGTCATCCAGACAATAATTGTTTTTGGGTCAGTGTTCCCCACGATTTCTTTTTGACAGACTCATGACAATGCTGGAAAAAGGTGTGTGTGGATTACTACTCATTTGATGAATTGGGCTCCACATTGCACGAAGTGAAATAGAAACCTTCTTATTTAATGCGCAGGTGGAGCATAATACAGTTTAGTGGTGAATTAAAATAATGCTCCTATCAACCATAAAGTTGACGCCGTATATCCCGTCCTGGCACATCTTTAAAGTAGATGTGTGTCTTACGATGCAGCCTGGTTTAAAATTGGTGTGTGAATTGAAATGAAGGTGGTGAATTCACAGTGTGTATGGAGAGGGTATGTCTGTATTTTTATGTTAATATATGCCTTCTTTTTAATATTTTTGTCTTACTTATTAAGAATCGGTGCACCATTGAGATATTTTTATTCAGTGTTCCACAAGTACTTCCAATGGTGAAATAATTGGTAGCTGTATTGATCAGAGGAGTTTGCAGTGCATTCGGTTAGAGCTACTTTAAGCATTTGGCCTGACCAGATGAGTGAATCCTTATCGGCGCATACAGATTTGAGCAATGGACCTGATTTTAACTTGGAGATTTCATGCAGGCCTCATTTAGATGTAAAGCAATGCTAGATTTGTACACAGTCCTGATTTAAATATAGATATTTTGCCAAATGTTTACACAAAGCAAAGTTGCTTGGTCTAAATATACTCTTGGTTTTAACATATCCAAGACTATAGGCATAT
>NW_015116053.1:0-2420 GCF_001443285.1 Poecilia latipinna
TCTAAGATTTAACCAAAAAATGGGAAAATAGCTCCTACAGACACAATACGGGACAATTCCGTATTTTACGGGATGGGTGGTAACCCTAGACCCTTCTGATGTTCGTAAACCTGTTCCAATGCTTCAGAATTAACATCCATATTTTGAGAGCTCCCTGCTTCCTGCTCAGCCCAGTATGCACACACGAACTCATCAGTTTTTACCCGAAGCGCAGGATCAGCACAGATTGTTAGCTTGGATATTTTCTTCATCGCCTGTCTGTCATGTTCTTTTTTTTTTTCTTTCCTGCGGTCTGCATTTCCTGTTGTCCGCCACCCTGGGAAATTACTCACTGATGCTTATCGCTTACTACCGCTGGCTAGACAGACATCTTCTCCCGCTCCGAGACAAACACTGCACATGTTTTGGAGTGCCGGTGTAAGTTAAAGGGGGAGGCGATGGCTGACAGCGGTATCAGAAACACGTAATTAGTAAGTCGCGTTATTGCTTGGATTTGAATCGGTATGCTTTGCATCCAGTGAAAACAAGGATGTCGACAAACTGGACTGGCAATTTAGTGGCATTTCTATAGTTGTGGTCTTGAAATAAAATCTCGTGTCCTCAGTGTTCGACACCAAGACAAGACCAAAACCAAATGCGGTCGAGTCTGAGACGTGAAACACAGAAACACATGCAGCAAAGAGAAAAACACCATATTTTGCACTTATTTGCAAATTCCATGACTTTCCATAAACTGAAATGAAATTGCATGACTTTCCAGGTCTTGAAAATGGAAAAATGAAATTCCATGACTTTCCACCCAGCTAGCAAGCAAATGTTAAGATTACGTATGCCGAACGTAGTCTGAAAGTCAAATGTCAAATATTCGGACTTTACATTCATCAGATGTCTGAATGTTCACTCTGAACATTCGTGCATTATTAAAAACAATATTTTTGCTGTAATGTTCTGCTTAATGTCATTTGTAGTTAAATGACCAATTAGTCCTAATGTTTATCTCATTATTTTAAAGTCCTTCAAAGAGTTGTTGTTGCTGATGTCTGTGAGCAAGAAGGATCTCCTGTAGCAGTCTGTGTTACATCCTCTGACTGAAGACACTGTTTTTCTGATGAAGAGGACACTCGGGGTTGGCCAAACTCTTTTTTATTTAACATTACTGGTAGTTAATACTATTAATAAAAACTATTTGAATGTTTGCTTTTATAGATTTGATGATTGATTTTTCTGATATGTAATTTCAGGTGACAACTTGAAAAAAGGCAGAAATGTAAACTGGCTAAAGATGTCAAACCTCAAAGCAGAAGCCCAGGAGGATTGGGGTAAAAGGTTTTTTCTATAGCAGTAATTAGGATTATTAGCTGCAAAGAGAGAGAGAGTTGTTCATGGTTTCCTTCAGTTAGTTTCCTTTATGTTGCTTCAATGCAATTAGGAGTTTTAAAAATCACCTGTCTTAACAGACCATTTAGAAATACATGACAATCAAGTATTAATGGACAACATTTACCTTAGTTAAATAAATCACGCTGATGTTTATGCAGGTGGTGAACTGAGATCTATTCAGATTCTGAGGAAAAGCCACAGATCCAGAGAATCTCCCCATGACCAGCAGCTCCAGCAGCCACAGCCTCCCACATCTCATCCACTGTGATGATCCACCAGCATAGGCATAAATCCCTGGAGGGGTGGGGGGGGTCCAGATCCCCCCAATCTTGGAAAAGTCTTGAATTGTTCATGTATTGCAGAAATAATTAAATGTTGATGACATTTTGAGGATATTGTTTAAATGTTTTTTGTGGAATCCTTTATGCAGCCCAGCCTCACCCAGACTGCCTCCAGTGGCCCCCGGCTAAATTGAGTTTGAGACCCCTGCTTTAAACATTCTAGCCCCAGTGTATATAAGCTTGCCCTACCCCACCAGGCTAATTGTTGTTTATTTTAAACAAGTTATTTCAAGACCCATCTATAATCATATTTTTACTTATCAGTCTTCAACCCAGATGAGATTTGATTTTACTAAACTTTTATTGGTATTGATTTTATGTATTTTACGGCTTTTTTGTGTTGAGCTTTTAATTCAGGTATATTGTTTTGTGCTTAGCTTTGTTATGTTATCTCTCATGTACAGCACTTTGTTTCATCTGTTTATAAATAAAGTTGATTATTTTACACAACAGTAACAAAGATAGTAAAGATGGGTTAAGGTCAGTTTATAGTGGACTCACTGAACTTGGGATGGATCATGCTCCACCTTTCACTTTAAATATTCTATTTGGAAGGTGTTTTTGCACAACAGGTTTGCCTGTAGCGCAGTTTTTGTGATCCCTTTATGCCAATAGTCTTTCCGGAGAATACTGCACCATTGCTTGTCACAAACCTCTAAGGGTGCATTCACACCAGCCCTGTTTAGTCCACTTTAATCA
>NW_015116053.1:6683-8739 GCF_001443285.1 Poecilia latipinna
AGTTTGCTTTGCCTTGGGCCGGCCCAGAATGTCATGCAATATTTTAAACCATGATGTCTTAGGGTGCATTCACACCTCCCTGTTCAGTCCACTTTGATCATTCATTTGTCTAGAGAGTCAGATTCATTTGGGGAGTGTGAATGCAAATTTGAATTCCAAAATAGACTAAACAAAGCGAACTCTGAAGTGCCTACAAACCTAGGTCTCGGTCCGGTTGAAGAGAGCTCTGATGTGGTCAGAAGGCAGTGAGAATGCAAACGGATCAGAGGTCAGTTATCATGGCAATGGGTCTGCGTGCCATCACAGAGAGCGAGGAAATGCAGAATATACATTTAAAGCTGTTTATCAGCTTGTTTTCCCTTTGATGTGACATACTGCAGCTGCTATAATTTTTAAACCTTTAATAAATGACAAAAACTGGGCTAATTTCCTTGTTTGTTTGAAACATAAGGACGCTACGATCATTTTTATGACAGATTCTTGCTCATTCCACATTGGAACAGTTTGGTTTTGTGGACATGACTCACCGTGTCAGTAAAGGTGCCTGCAGGAGTGTCGCTAGCTTTAGCAGCTAATAGACAATGTCCAAACTAGTAAATCCTACAACCGCTAAAATCTGACACCACTCCATTTTTGTTTACTTTTTGTGAAAAAGAAAGTTGCGCTGGTCTTCTTCAGAGGTTTTGTGTCGATTCCTTCAGCAGTTCTTGGTGCAGCACCACCACAAGCGACGGGAGGAACAGGGTTTTCATTTAGTTTGGGTCATTTGGTAGTGCAGTGTGAATGCGAACCACAGCAGCTAAAAATTTAACAAAAGTTGCAATTTTGGTCGCCAATTTAATCAAGTCTACTGGGCTATCAGGTGTGAAAACACCCTAAAGCAGTGGTTCTTAACCTGGGTTCGATCGAACCCCAGGGGTTCGATGAGTCGGTCTCAGGAGTTCGGCGGAGCCTCTGCCGCGGAGGTAAAGACACACTTGTGTAAAGTCGTGATGACGCCCCGCTTTGCCATCACTTGCTGCAGAGGTTACATGGCTTAGCCAATCAGAGCTGCAGAGGAGCACTGATTGAAGGAGTTCCACTCTCAGCATGGATTTGAACTTGTGTCTTTAATTACTTCAGCAAAACTCACCATTTTTACCAAATTCTGTACCTTTCGGTGTACTTCTAAATCTGCTCCTTAGTCGCATCTTTTCGGGGTTGGTACTGCCTCTAGTGGCGTGGGGGTGGTAACACAACTAATATAATTACATTACTGTTAATTACATTACTATTAATTACATTACTGTTCCCCAGGTGTTCGGTGTTCCCCAGGGCTCTGTCCTGGGACCCTTGTTGTTTATCATTTACCTCCTCCCCCTTGGTAATATTTTTCGCAAACATAACATCCAGTTTCACTGCTATGCAGATGACACCCAACTCTATGTTTGAACCAAACCTAGTTCCATGCTTCCATTTTCCTCCCTCACTGATTGTCTTCTTGAAATAAAACAATGGTTTATTCTTAACTTCCTCAAATTAAATTCCAATAAAACTGAACTTCTCTTAATTGGTACAAATTCAATACTAAGTAAACTTGATAATTTCTCCATTTCAGTTGATAACTCCTCCATTTTTCCCTCCCCTCAGGTTAAGAGTCTGGGTGTCATCCTCGATAGCACCCTCTCTTTTGCCTCCCATGTCAATAATATCACTCGGTCAGCTTATTTTCATCTCCGAAATATTCGCCGTCTCCGTCCTTCTCTCACTCTGTGGACCAGAACAGCACTCCACTGCTGTTCTGGTCCACAGTTTGGTCACATCTCGTTTAGACTATTGTAATTCTCTACTTTTTGTTCTGCCACAGAAAACTGCATAAACTACAATTGGTTCAAAATTCAGCTGCTCGTATTATTACTCAGACCCCCTTAATTCATCACATCACACCTATTTTACGACAGCTCAATTGGCTTCCAATCACATATCGCATCAACTATAAAATACTTCTTCTAACTTTTAAAGTAGTTCACAACCTCACACCTTCATATCTCTCGGACCTCCTTCACATTGCCACACC
>NW_015116053.1:13159-15643 GCF_001443285.1 Poecilia latipinna
TTAGACTGAATATGAACTAAAGTAATAACAAAATGATAATACCAAAAAATCTCTAACAGGTGGGTTCGGTACCTCAAAAAAGGTTAAGAACCACTGCTCTAAAGACTGACTATGTATATGCTGACAGCAGTTACGCTTTCAGAAGTTTGGATTGAGTGCATAGTGAGACTGATGAGAGTGCATATATCTTTGTGAACAGAGATATATATCACACACATTCTGGCATGCAGTTGGCTCACTGTCTGCTCTTGCAACTTGGGAAAGTGTAAATAAATAGAACATGATTACTGTACAAGCTGATTAATGTTGTTTCTCCCCCTTTCCCTCGTAGTAGACCTCGACATTTCATTGGTGGCCGAAGTGGTTCCTGCAGATCCAAGTCTTGCCACCACATGGCATATAATCCACCATCTGGCCTTTCTAATGCAATCCACACCGACCCCTTGTACAGGAAAACCATTCGTTCTCTACACCCTGTTGAGGCTGCTGGAATCATTGCTGCACAAAATTATGGGGGGCGCCGTGGTCCCACTACCCGCTATGTGATTGTCAATGAGCACAGGCCCCGTAAGAAGCTACTGTGCTCAGCTACACGAATCCCAAGGCACTATCTCATGGAGGAGCCCACAGAGATCCTAGAGCTATACCCACGCAACATAAAACACTACACACCTCGCACCAATCACCAACATCCCCCTCGCTCCCACATATCACAGCAGCTCAGGAAAGAGGAGGAAGAAACTGGAAAAGACAGGAAAAGGACTTCTTTAGGCAAAATCCTTCGACCTTGTTCATTGCCTGACCACCACCAACAAGCGCACTTCTACATTGGTGAAAGGTTAGATAGTTTTAGAGAAAGTCAAAGAGCAAGGAATGAGATGCAAGAAGATGATGAAGAGGAAGCTGGTAAAGAAGGAATTGACTGGGGAGATTTCAACTTACCGTCTCCGTCTCAGGCCAGTATGAAAGAAAAAGTATCTTTTCACACACAAAGGCATCCTGTCCATTCTCCAAGGAGACAGTATCAGTCCCCCACCAGAACCAGACACATGGGGTCTCAATTGAAGCCCAAGTTAAGAGGTCAGCTTGAAACTCATCTAACTGAATCTGACTCGGCCTCCATAGCCTCCAGCAGTGACCAACAAAACAGCAGTACTGATCAATATATTCAGGTCATCCACAGCAAAGAGCGCCATCTAGGATCTGATGTCAGGCAAGAAAAGGTGTCTAAAAAGAAAACCAAGACAAACTTTGATATAAACTACACAGAATCAAATGACTTGATCTGTTCCAAAGTGTAACACTTTTTTTTGTCAAATTTGTGTTTGTTAGTTAATTAGTATGTATATCCTACTTGTTAATCTGCAACTACAAATAGTAAAAAGAAAAAATAGTTCTCCATCGTTTGGTATAAACATGTATGCTCATAAAAGGTCTGCAACATACAATTAGATGGGTTATTACAACAATGTGATGCTCTAAAAATATTAAGTTCTGTTAAATATTACAACTGCTATTTATTGAGAAAATAAAATTGTCTGGTGAGTGTATTTCAGATTTTTGATTTCTTTCTTTACTGCCATTTTTTCAGAGCTTTCAGGGATTTTGAGTTTTTTACGTATCAATTTAAAGTGGCTAAAATATTTGCTCCATTTTAGTGGGGGATGATTTCTAAAACGCATTACCATACTTTAAGCAAACTAAGGCAGTTCCAGATGAAAGCGGACTGCTATTACTTCTGAAATAGCGACATACTTCCTAATAGTTACTGTCTTCTGGTTGGCAACAAATTATTTAACTCACTCAGGTTATTCCTGCAGTATAAGAGTTTGGTCTGGTTAAGGGGAGAAAGGAGAACAAAAAGAATTCTAGTTTTAAGGTATGATTTTCATTATTTTTACGTGGTCAGAACATATTAATACCCTGAAAAGAAAATGTTTCTTCCGTTTAAAAGTTGTTTAGTTTAAATGACTTTATCAACATGTACATTTGTTATGAGTGTGAAAATAAGGTTTTCATAAGATTAGGCTACATGTAATTGTTGGTAATTTTATTACCCATAAAGTAACTAGCTAATCATAGTTGCAAAAAGCTTACTAATTTTACCTGAACACAACTATGTCTCCTGTGACCTGTCCAGGGTGACCCCTTACTCTTGCCCATTGACTGCTGGACACCAGCACCCCTCCCAATCCCACCTGGAATAAGCGTGTTGGATAATGGATGGAGATATGATTATCTCTCAGCCTGAGATATAACATGACTGCAGTGACGGTAGAACTAGAGTTCTTCTAGAATTAAAAAATTGTCATGATTGTTAGGAAACATAAGTTGCGCTGAGGTGGGGGAGGGAAACCTAGACATGAATTTTATTTATGTCTATGGCAGGAACAGCTGGTGAAGGACAAACCCATCTGAATTCACAGCCTTTAACATATATTGTATTGGTGACAGTGGTGGAGAAAGTACTCAAAAAATGTACTT
>NW_015116053.1:20350-21399 GCF_001443285.1 Poecilia latipinna
TGTACTTAAGTACAGTAACGAAGTACTTGTACTTCGTTACTTCCCACCACTGATTGGTGATATATACTGCATATATATCAGTGTTTTGGCCTTTGTGTTTTTAGGCTTCCAAAGCACTCATCCTATACAGACCGGGTCCTTCGAAAGATGCAGCCCCTGAATTTGGACATAGCTTCAGATTTGAAACTGGAAAAAAAAACTGAAATAAAAGAATCAGTGTGAAAACCTGGTTGATTTTTTTGTTTTGTTTTAATGTATATGTTAAGAATTTCAATTAATCTTTCACTATCAGTTTTTGTTTGACTTTCAGAACTTTAAATACACATGTATTACATTAATAAGTTAATGTTAATTTTCAGCCACAATTATAGTTTTCAGAGCCAGTATTTATTTTCAGTTTCAATTTAAGATGATGTCATAGTTTTAGCATTATGAATAAGGACAGGGCTGTGAGAAAGACTTTCCTTTTGGGACCACAAAATGAAACCTGTCAGAGTTTAATCACATGAAGCAAGGACCAAAAGTGCCACTTTCCAATAAAAATTATTTTCAATAAACTTTTACATGTGATTGTAAAACTGACACAGAATGACAATGTATTAAATTATTTTACATTTGCTACAGTCTTCCATAAGACATACTGTACATTTTCACTTTTACTTAACACGTAGGTTGCAAAATCCGATTGGTTGACATGAACGCCAACTCAAATGTGGACCAATCACTTTGGATGTAAGTTGTATTAGTCCCGCCCACTAAATTTTGTTTCTGATAAAATAGATTTATGCTCTTCCAAAACTCTGTAAAGGACAGCAAAGGATTTACATAACTCAAAATACACCTTGGAACAGTTTTTAATTAATAAGATATTAAAGATGTAAATTGTTTAATAAACACATTTATTTCCAATGTTATTTATTTATTCATTTATAAATATTTATATAACCAGCTCCCTGTACTGAACTGGGGCACGGGAGAGACCAGGGCCGTGCAGAAACCACTAAAGGGCAGGTGCTCCAAAAAAAAAAGGGCACATCTAACCTCCTTCT
>NW_015116053.1:27248-30599 GCF_001443285.1 Poecilia latipinna
ATAGATAGATAGATAGATAGATAGATAGATAGATAGATAGATAGATAGATAGATAGATAGATAGATAGATAGATAGATCAAATTATTTCGTTTTGGCAAAAACAGGATTTGCTTTCCTGAATTAGATATATTTATGAAGCAAAGAACATCTGACCATTTAGCTGTGCATACAATGGAAATGTTAGCAATACTGATGATGGCTTTACAGTGGGTACAGCAAAATAAGATTGAAAGACTTCTTATATGTTCAGATTCATTATTTTTTAATGTCCATTTTAAATGTCTCACATTATAAAAAAGGTCAGTAAATTGACAGTAAAAAATGGTAAAATACCAACAATTTCTGACTGTAATATAAAGAACTTCATTACCATAGGAAAATACATGGAATTACAGCAACTCAAACATATATTTCAAGTGATTTTGACAGTCATGAAATGTAGAAAACACAGAAATCTATTGTAAAAATCTAACTGTAAAATTCTTAGAAAAATATTGTAATATTGCCAGCAGCTAATTACCCTAAAATTAACGGTATTAATCAGCCAAAATTAAAAATTCTGCTGATGTTTATATCTATGATGTAAAACCATAAACCAGACTGCCAAATTCATTTACAAAGAATAAAATGCTGGTGTGATATTTTGGTTTCTTTTGTTTTTTAATTACATTTCTAATGTATTTCATATATTAAACTGAAATCTCAAAGGTAAACCAGAGATCAAACTGGTGATCCGCCAATTGTAGGGCAAATTCCTACAGCCGACGCCACCATCATTTATGAGAGGGTTTGATTAAATGATATATTTGGGATTATTTAATTTTATGACAACCATACATTTCTCATACATTAAGAGAACTGTATGTTAGGTGCTGCTGCTTGGACGAAGGTGAAGTTGGTTTCCAAATGCAGCTTCCAATTCGGGAAATGGCTAAAGGGCGATTCCACCTAATTTTTCATTACCGTCAGCATCTTTAATTAATTCTAGCTAAAAACATACAACACCTAGACTCTTCAAACCTGGACTAGATTATTCTCAACTAGTATGGGATTTGTGAAACCTTTATCTGATTTGTGAAACTTCAATAAAAAGCAAATCTAGTGTTATCCAAAATCATAAAAATGGTGAAATCAACTTTTATTGAAGTTTCACAAATCACCCATTTGGTTTTAAATATTATGCTATTAGTTGAGAATAATCTGGAGAGTTTTTCATTTTGTTATTGTGTTAAACAGCAGGGTTTACAGTTAGTATTGTTACTGTTATTTGTCATGTAAACAAAGAAATATCTAATTTGTATTTATGAAATTATAGAATGACACAAGCTCAAATAAATATTAGGTTCATGAGGATACCTGCTCATAAAGATACAGAGGGGTACAATATGGCAGATCATTAAGGTGTCTTTAAAACAAGGTAGAATTGTGAGAATAGCATGTTGTAAGTTTGAAATGAAACCTATTAAGAGCAAAATTAAATCTGAAAGGCAACAACTGTGGGAGGAAGGAACTAAAGGTCATATTTCTCAGACAAAAGAAAGCAGGGAATATGGAAATAATTGGAGAAAATCCAAAGGAACAAGCATCCATCTCCGTGATGTTTTGAATCCGGGACCTGACCAATGTGCCTTGGACTTTATTCTCCAGCAGGTTTGCTAAAACTAGCCTTTTAGATTTGAGAGCTTCAATGTGCTCTCGATTTCCTGTGGATTCACTAAGTCGTTCTAACTCCACGATGTTCATCTCCAGATCTCTAATAGATCCGGTGATGTCACGAGTGACATTGAGAGTGTGCTGCTGACTCAGCAGTTTTACCTGTACTTTCTCGTAGTCCCACCACTGTTTAAAACTAATAAAATCAGACTTTCTCTTTCTAAAACCAGTCCAAAAATAACTTAAAGTCTCTTTAAAACCTTGATCATAAGTTAAAGCAGAGATAAAATGCCAGTAAGCGCTTCTAGGTAAAATGTTTCTAATAAAAACACTACCTAAAAGCAACGAGTGATCTGAAACGCCACTGGTAAAATCTGGCATGTTTTAAACACGTTAAAATGATGTTTAAAACAATAAAAACAATCAAGACGAGCTAAAGAGATTCTGTTTTTCTTAACGTGGGACCATGTGTGCTGCCTGGAGCCTGCATGCATCCTCCTCATCCACCAGGCCATGAGACGAGACCAGCTGCTGCAGAGCATGTTGGGCCGCTGGATGATTACGGTCTAAAAACTCATTTTCAGTACAATTAAAATCCCCACATATAAAAACATAGTCCTCAGACCCACAATCACCCAACTGTTCCCCAATTTTCTAAAAAAAATGTTTTTTCTCTGCATTGGTGATGGGAGCATAAATATTAATAAAAAAAACATGCTAAAATGATCAAACTTTGCCTTGACTAAAAGACACCTCCCCTGAATAACATGTTCATCTTCTGTAGAGCTGGAGTGAAAGCTCTAGAGAAGAAGAAGCCCTCCGCTGCACTCTGGGAGGTGCTGTGACTTAAAATGACCTCCCCCCTCCACTCTCTACCCCAGTCAGTTTCTATTAAATGGTCACTCTGAGTTTCTTGTAAGTAAATTACATCAATTCTCTTCTGGTTCAATGTTTGATAAATTAAAGCCTGTTTTTCAACCTCCCTCGCCCCGTTAAGATTCAATGATGCTATTTTAAAAGAATCCATATTGGGTAAAAAGCTAAAAACAATACCAAAAACCTATAGAAAATATTGAAGTGCTACTGTGCATCATTTTATTCAAAATTGTTTCCAAGCTTTGGACATTATTTTCTTTAGTCTAAAAACTCCCTGATCTGTAAAACCTGATACCTCTTTGTTCCTGATGTGATGTCTTGCAGAGAAATGAAATAATCTGAAATTAGTCAAATAACTTTCAACTTTTATTCCTCTCAGACCTTTAGTTTGTTGTAAAAACAAAAAAGATTCTACAGGGTATCTAGGTTCTTTACTGCTCGTTTGTGACACAGATACCTCAGAGTACCAGCTCTCAGTGTTGCTGCTGTCCGACACCTCCTTCCTCTTTGTTTCACCTGTCTCTCCCTCCACCCCAGTTCCAAATCATTCTGTCGGTCCACCTGCACTTCTCCTTTCCCTCCCTGATCTCCACATACTAAATACTCATCGCCCCTCAAACCCTCCTGCTCTGCCTGCACACCGTCCCTCTACCCACTTCACTTTCACAGCAACCATAAAGGGGTGGAGACAGACCACTGGCAGTCTCATACCTTATTTGGAAATGGCACTGTCAATGAATGACTTCTAATCGATGTCCTTAGGTACTGTTAAGAGAGGAAAAATTCTTGAATTTTAAAAACCTTTTGACTCGTTAAATCCT
>NW_015116053.1:34920-40274 GCF_001443285.1 Poecilia latipinna
CCTGGTCGGAAACTGACGGGGATTTTATGAGAACTGAGTTACATCGGTTTTGGTGAGTTTTGTGTTTATTTTCTTACATATTCACCGTGTTGTACTTTTCCTTTTGGCGGAAAGCTAACGCTTAAGACGTAGCTGTTTGCAAGAAATGCTCCGTTATAAACTGTGATCAGGTTAATGTATAAACGGTTATCCAGTTAATATGTTGAGTTTATGAAGAAGAATTTATTTGTATAATTTAAGGATTTAAAAAGAGTTTTGTCGTGTTGTGGCCTGTTACACAGGTCAGGTTTTTTTGTTCGGTTGGAAGCTCGGTCGGAGCGAAGATTGGTCTGCCGTGTGCGACGTCCACATTCACAGACGGGATTCAAGATGGCGAGCCAGACCTAGACCTTCAATTCATCTTCTCCATCATATCAGGGAGGGACTCTCCTGCGTATGATAATTCGCTGCCGGAGCGGTAGGAACTTCAGGAACTAGTTCAAACCGAACTGAACAGGATTAAGAACTGATTTAAGAACTGGTGAAATTATTATTATTTTTCTGGACTGAATCAAAACTGAAGCTTTTCATTGAACTGAGAACCTGAACTCACATTGGACTTGAACTTGAGCTTAAAGTGTCATGCTTAGATTTTCATATGTTATGTCTCTGAATGTGAATTGAATAATTGTGGTCCACTTTGATTTGTTTGAGGGTATTTCCTTACCTGTGGAAAAAAAACGAGTTAACTCAGAAAAAAAAATAGGAATCCTAAAATAGGTGCAACCTAAGAAAAGGAGACTGGTCTAACTAACTTAAATTAGTTTGACTAAAATAACCTAGGAAAAAGAGACTGGTCTAACTAAATTAGATTAGTTTTACTGAAATAAGCTAGGTGAACTAATGAGTAAAAAGGAGTGATACACTTTTCTTTTTCTTCTTTTTTTGGGGGGGGGGTTGTGTATTGTGTTTCATGTGTGTTTTGCATTCAGTAAATTGCCGGCTTTTTGCAATTAAAGCAGCGGTCTCTGGTGTTGTTATTCTTGCTTCCCCACTCCTTAGAGCCTAGAACTGGTCCAGTAGCGCAGTTAGCTGTGTGATACCGGTGCTACACTAGCTTATCTTAAATTTATTTTCTCAGCAGTACCAGAGGGAAACAGTAACACCTTGATGAGCACAGAGGGTCAAACTGACGAAAAAGGGATTGGATGCTCTCTGCTAAAAATATTCTTTGCCATCTCCCATGTACTTTCAGCAAACAGTTGAGACAGGGTTGTTTTTGGTTTCACCACCATATACCTGCTCTTTTACCTGCCATTGAAGGTATTCTTAAAAGTTTATGTGTTAGTCTGCAGCTCATATGACCAAACTAACCAAGATGAAAATTAAAACACACAACATTGTCTGTACACAACCTCTAGTTGTCTAACCCAAAGATCACTAGGTTTTTTGAAAAGATAGTCTCTGAAAACATTTCTGAAAAATATAGCCAGAGTTTTCAGCAAAGTTGAGCTGAATGTCCAGAAAAGACACAAAGTATTTAAAATTTGCCACATTTTCAACAAACTGGAACCACTTTCAGGTCTTGTTTAGGTCATTTAATTAGCTCCACCTCCTTACGAAAATTAAAAGTTGATAAAAAATAAAGACTTTGTTATTCTAATTTAGTAATATAATGATATTAGTTGTGTTACCACCCCCACGTCACTAGAGGCAGTAGCTGGCCCGGAAATTTCCAACTGAGAAGCAGATTTAGAAGTACACAGAAAGCTACAGAATTTATTAAAAACTGTTAGCTGCGCTAAAGAAAATAAAAGAGAAAAGTTCAAAGCTGAGAGTGGAACTCCTTCCTAAAGATGAAATATATCACAGATTTAAAAATAAAATAAAAACGGGAGACCATGGATAATATATAGGAAATAGCGCCCCCTTCACGTCCTGGAGTGTAATGGTCCCATTTCCAAATAAGGTAGGAGACTGACGTGGTCCGTTCCCGCCCCTTTCTGTTTGCTGCAGCGAGGTCCTTTCTCATATAGACATGAATACGGGTCCTATGACCGATGCTGTTGCACGAAGCTGAAGTTGGTTTCCGATTCAAGCTTCCGATTCGGGAAATGGCTAAAGAACCTAATTTTTCACTACCTACTTGATCTACTCTAGTTAAAAAACTACAACGCCTAGACACTTCAAACAAATCCCAATCATGGCTATAAATATTCTGCTACTAGTTGAGAATAATCTAGTCCAGATTTTAAGTCTCTAGGTGTTGTGGTTCTGGAATTAGAGGAGTTCTAATATTATCTAAATGCAAAAAAAATGATTAAAAATGCCCTTTATTGAAGTTTCACAAATCAGAAAAAAATTTCACAAATCCCAAACATGGTTTTAAATATTCTGCTATTAGAGCAGAATAATACAGTCCAGGTTTGAAGTTTCTATTTCTAGATGTTGCAGTTTTGGAACTGGAGCAGTTCTGGTGTGACCAAGATCCAGATAAAGTGGTGAAATCAACATTTCATTGAAGTTTCAGAAGTCAGAAAAAGGTTTCACAAATCACAAACATGGTTTTACATATTCTGCTAATAGAGCAGAATAATCCAGTGCAGGTTTGAAGAGTCTAGAAGTTGTAGTTTTTTAACTAGAGTAGATTAAAGATGCGCAAGGTAGTGAAAAATTAGGTGGAATCGCCCTTTAGCCATTGCCCGAATCGGAATCTAACTTCAGCTTCGTTGCTGTTGCTGCTACCTTTCATTCATTTGGGGTAATGTTAGCGTGGTAGTAGCTGTTAGCGTAAGCAGAAGCCGGCTTTTCCTTACACAGTTCAGCGTTGACATGACTCCGGTAGATTTCCTTCTTCCAAACTAAGAAGAGACAGCTTTGCGTCGACAACTGAGCTGCTTGTAAAGCCTTTGTGTCCAGGATAAGCTCGATTTTCCGACAACGGTCATGGATTATGAACACAAAGCTAAAGTGGTAGCAGACTGCTTGCTGAGCTACAGGAGAGACGAATCTGGGTGGAAGGTCTGCAGAAAATCGGTAAAGTCTTGGTGTCATATGTATAATATTTGTGTCTGGTGAATCCTATTCCATCTCAGAGTAGCTTTCAGATGTCATCCTCAAGAACAAGTACGACATTAAATGGTCACCCATACTAACTTTAAAAACTTTTGAATTATCAAGCATTAAGTCGATCTTTTTAGTTAAATATTTGTTGTTTTCAGAAAAGTAACAATGAAACCGTAATGAATACGGTTGTATTCATTATCCATCTCATGTACTGTCAGTCAGTTTGTCTGTGGGTTACAAGCCCTCAAACAACTTGTGGTTATGTCCTGGTACATTAAACCGGCCACATTTAGCCATTACCACACCCAACCAATAATACAACATAAATGCCAAAAAAAGGGCCTAAATTAATTTAGAATAGGCTGCTCAGGTAATTGTTGTAGTTATGGTAATTGTTAAGACACGTTTTTTTTTTTTTTATATATTACTGGATACTGATGCTTAAAAATGTACATGATTTACTATCAGTAGGCCTGCTGTCACAAAAATGTTTAGCATTAACACACAAACCAAGTGACTAGTGGGTGGATGTGGTAATCATGTGGAGCATGTTGGAGTTCATTCGTTTTTGTCTCTGTGCTCCACCAGGTTCGTTAACCAGTTTCAGGATTCGACCAGAACCCGTCAGTGTAAATTACCTTGAGAAATAATGAGATTTGGTTATATGAAAACAGGCTTTAATGCCGAAAAATGATCAAATGTTACAAGCCATACATGTCATATAAATGGAACAGATACAGAGTTACATTCACCGTCCAGCGCTGGGCCACACTCGGCTCACCTTATGGATGGAACCAGGTGAGGCAAAGACTGTAGTGCAAGTTTAGCTTTTTATTCTTCTCTGCAATCCGTACTCTCCCTTAAGGATAGTCTAATCAGTTTCAGTCTGTCTACATATGATTGGTGGCAGTCACACATAAACATGGTTATGTAAGCTACAGTGTGTTAGCGGTTAAAAGAGATGGAGGAAAAGATGGAATCTACAACAAGCAGAAGCGGATATGCACATTATTGATGCAAAATCAACAGCAGATCAGCAAGCAAGTTGAATTCTGCAAAAACTCTTTTTCTGTATTTTAACACAACCATTAATATAGTCCTGGATGTGCATTTCGAGTATAAATTTTCTTTGGTCCATAAAAAGGGAAAAAACACTCTGTACCTTCCTTTAAATTTAAAACAGTATACCTCTATGAAGCAGTGATTGTTTTATTTACAATGTTTATATCATTTACTTAAGTAGCTAATACAATATTTAGAAAAATGACAGTGCTTGTACCCTCATGTTCTATTTTGTGCAACCCGTTGTGGAAGACCACCGTGCTGTATTAAATCAAGAACAGAATAGTAGTACCAGGGACCTTAGAGAAAATCTGACATCTTCATTGGTGTGTTTCTCACAAATCTTATCATTTGACCGAAACCAGCACATGTAAATAGGCTGTCATCAGTGTTATTAGACAGCTGCCAAAGCATCTGACAGCAAAAACAGACGTAGTAAAGGTCATCAAAAACAGACTGTTCCACAGAGACAGCTTTACTAAGGTAAGAGTGTTCCAATGTCCAACCTTTGATATGTGAATGTGTGCTCTTCCACAACAACTTGTACAAAGTGCAACTTGTGGGTTTGCCAATGCATCAAGCGTTTTGAAAGCCCACAAGGATAACCTTTAACTGCATCAAGTGTAGCACTGCCTTTTTTCAACTTATCAGGCTGCTAATATTTTAATTTCTATTGATGATTTTCCTTCAAAGTCAAAAGCTATATAACTTAAATCTTCAATTAACCTTCCCCTTTGACATTTATCGGAAATACTTTTATTGACATATCAACTGATATATGAACAAGAAATTTAGTTTGGTATTTGATGCCCAGAAACAACAAAGAGGAATAATGGATAGAACAAATGATGGTAAACTATTGGCTATATAAACAAATGTAGAAACACAAGTAACTCTAAAAAACTTAGAAATTGTGAAAAAGTTCAAGATTTTTTGTCACTCATTTTAGATAGTGAAAGTGATGATTTCAAAATGAGAGACACCAGAACCAACAATGCAGATGAGCTGGGCCCCGTTTCAGAAGGCAGGATAAGTGATAATCCTAAGTAATTGGGGTAAGATAATGTATGGATGTTTCTCTTTTATGTTGTTGCCAAACACAAAGCTTAGTTTTAGTGGAATTTTTTTGATAACTGAGCTTTCTAGATATGAGTTCTTCCACCATCGAACTGTAGGTCGTTGTGACATTAATAGCTCTGAAAAGTTTATTTTATGTATTGACAGTAGAGGTGTGCCGATCGATCGGC